>NW_019734354.1:67358-68049 GCF_002891405.2 Cryptotermes secundus
ATGCTGTAAAATTCATTAAATAGAAATCCACATGTAAGAAGATCACGTTAAGAGGGAAAAATGCAATATTAATCAAGTGAAATATATATATTATTACCAGCAGAAATTATCGTATGAAATCTGTATGTCATTTCTACAACTGTTTGAAGTGTATGTTACATATAATTCATACTTATGAACTGGACTGTGTACATTTCAAGATACACATATCAAGAACAAAAACATTTGATTCCTCGTATGAATATGGGTTTGTGTGTGTGTGGAGATCCATTAAGTTGATTGGAACCAATTAAGCTAACTAGAACGTTTCACTAAACGGACACAATAGGAGTTTGTGAAAAGAGTTTTTCCTTATTTAAAGCACAGCTTGAATTTCACTTCAGCTTTCCACCCCGAACAATGACGGCGTAGTAATTGAAAATGACTTAACAATAGTAAAGTGATGGCAAGGAAGCATCTTACAGTCTGCTCTCAAACAGACTCCTAAGCTTCGATTTACACAAAAGGTACATCTACATAATTTACGATTATTATCACTGTAATCATTCGTTCCAAAATGCTTGCATTAAAGTAATTTCATACACGAGGACAGAATCTGTCTTATCCTCTTTATGATGTACCCCACGAGGACAGAATCTGTCTTGTCCTCTATACGATGTACCTCACGAGGACAGAATCTGTCTTGTCCTCT
>NW_019734354.1:69631-74320 GCF_002891405.2 Cryptotermes secundus
ACCGTATTCGAGGAAAATAATTTGCATAGTGATGGAACGTCATTAAACTGATCATTCACTAAGCGAAATCGCAGGAATATGAACCAATGATAACGAAAAGGAATAACCCATCGGTAATTCTCTCAGCTCTCCATAAGGGCCCGGCCCTGCTGTTCAGCTATGGTTTATCTTCGTATCTCTATATCGGCACATGAACTGCGGAGAAGTAACTGAACGTAATTCAAGACATTATAGAGCCGACAGTTGCTACGCCTTTGCTATGTAAGCTACAGCACATTTCGCCGTGTACTTAAATGAGTAATACAGGAAAATTTGTAAAGCTATTGAAATGTTCACGGCTTCGTGTTTCACTGCATCAGGACTTCGCCGGGCGCTGAGCGCATGCGAATTTTGCCGATGACTCAGCGTGCTTGGCGGCCGATAACGTTTGGAATTAAGGAAAATAATTAACTAGTAGATCTCTACACAGTATTATGTTACACGGCAGGAAGTGCGGTTCATGCATAGGAGGGTTTTTTTTACGGTTTCTCAGCAGTAATCAGCAGTTATCAGCGCCAGGAGCCGTTTGTTTCCAGTAACAGTTAGTCAGCAGTGTAGCACGACATGGTTCGCGGTACTGTAGAGCAACGTGTATATTTCTCTATGACATCTCGGTGAACTACGGATCTGCTGGAAAGTGTCAGAGAAAGTTTCGTGATGAAAGAGTTCCCAGTAGAAGAACAATTCATAATGTGGTGAGTAAACTTATAACAACGAGACTCGTGATAACATAACAAAACATAAGCGTTGAATGCTAACCGAGGATAAGTGATCCATATGATTTTTTTCTTCTGTGGTTGTTTTTAAGGACAAAGTTTACAGAGTAACCCTCGAAAGGGAAAACTGAAAGAAAGTCGCGGTAAAGCGCGGAGCCGTGAACACGTCAAGTTCATTAAAAAACGTCCCTGTCCGATTAACCCTTTTCACTTCCATGTGGGATTAGGTTAATCACGGGAAAAAGAAGAAAGTTTTAGGGCAACATAAAATTCATACTCAGTGCCTCGTGGCTTTCTTCCCTTCATTCTTCACCGCAGAAATGTTCAGTATCTTATCACGAGCTTAGTGACCATAGATGGGGTTTGGATTGGTGATCCAATTTATTGTACTCGTAACTACAAGTAAGGACTGCGCTCTCACTGTTGTACACTTCACGAATCACTAGAAGGCATTATATGTCTTCTCAGCCTGTTGTAGTTTCCAATAGCCGTTTCTTGGTAGCTGCTTCCAACGGCGGACGTTCCCCTTCCTCTGTGTTCCTGAACTGTCGCCGGCCTCAGCTACCACCTTCTCACTGCAACAGCTCACAACAACTGAACCCCAGCAGCTACCTAACACAATCCCCTGACTCGCCCTGCTTATAATATATGCACGGACCGCACAGAAACACCCTTCATTTGTTGCTTTGCATTTCTTCCGTTCGTGTCTGCTGGGATGCCCACTTAATCGCTACTCAGCCATTGCTTAGCAACGCTGTTGTATAGTTGCTTTTTTCGTGGTCGTTGCCTAGCATCGGGTCTGTATGCAAGAATATATTTTGTCGTCGTTGTATGACAAATGGCGGGATGAAGTACAGGGAATGGAGTTCGGAACATGAGACAATTAATGTTCCAACTGACTTATCTACGTTAATTTTTCTCTTGAATCCAGTTTCTGTTTATCAGAAGCCACTCTTGACTATTAGAAAGACCATGCTCATGGAACCAAGTGGATGAGTACAATGTATCCTGTCATATGCGGGGTAGACATCAGCAGGAGACTGGCGAACACTCCGTACTGAGGAACTTCATATTTTATGCCCTATAATTAACACTGATAGGGTGATCAAATACAGATGAATGAGAGAGCGCGGCATATCACACATGTGAGAGAGCGAGAGAGATGATAACAGTATCGAGATTATAACCGGAGACCACGCGTGAGTGAGAACCTTTTGTAGAAGAAGGAACAGTATAATTATGCATGGCCGCGCCATAGCTCAAGCGGTTAGCTGCTGGCTTCCCACCGCGGTGGCCCGGGTTCAATCCCGGATCTAGTCAAGTGGGATTTGTGGTGGACAAAGTGACGCTGGGGCAGGTTTGCTCCGAGTACTTCGGTTTCCCCTGCCAATCTTCATTCCACCAGTTGCTCCACTATCACCCTCACCTATCATCTGGGGCTGGTACAATAGGCCAGAAGTGGCCGCAGTACAAGGGACTTAGTCCCACCCCACTAGCTAAAAAAAAAGGATATGCATTTGCTTCGCTTTTGTCGTGTTTAGTTGCAAACTCCTGTGTTAAGTCGCTCGGTTGTTCAGTATTATCTAACTTTTTTGTCAACATAATTTTTATTTCATACCATGCACATTCTCTGCCTCTGATGACAAGTTTCCACATGTGTGTCAAATGTAATTAAGGTTTAAATATTAATTGCTTAGTGTAACATTGATCTACATATGTCCTCATGGCGTAAGTGCTTAATCAGTTAAACACAGAGACAACTTTACCTTTTATAACTTATTTTATATACATGTGAGCCGAATGGATGCACAGGCATATTAAAGTATTAAAACATTAAATTAGCTTATATCACATATTAAAACTGCATTATAAACTACGCTAATGGTAAGCGTTTTTCTAAAAACGAGCAATGCTTATAGGATATTGGTGGGAATGCCAGAAGGAAAGAACCACTGGAAAGACCAAGGCGTAGGTGGGTGGACAATATTAAAATGGATATTAGAGTGACAGGATGGGATGGGTATGGGTTGGATTAATCTGGCTCGGGATAGAGACCAATGGAGGGCTCTTGTGAACATGGTAATGAACTTTCAGGTTCCATAAAATGGTGGAAAATTCTTGAGTAGCTGCAGATTTGACTTCTCATCAAGAAGGGCTCAGCTCCATAAGTAAGCAAGCTTATAAAACACAATGAATGGTGTTGTAGTTAAACTATGTAGTTTGGGGGATTATATTACTACGTATGGATGTATATCTGTAAACTATATCTGTGTCCTACTGCGCAGGTTTATTGTCTTCCCTTAGAGGAATATTTTGTTTCTTGAAATTGGGTGGGGGGGGGGGTCCGCTGATCGCCGTTACATTTACTGAGATGCAGATGAATTTTTATAAACAACTTCTACGTTTCGTATTAGGCCAAAATTAATCCGGAAATATGGATCCTGTAGACGTTTGGCAGGATTACTTGAACGGGTGAAGAGCCAATTTGCAAGGCCGCAACCTACTCATGAACACTCAAACATAGAATAAACACACATAAACATTCATGCCTCCAGTGGGATTCGAACCCATGATCCCAGTGTTTGAGCTGGCGGAGACATTTCACGCATTAGATCACGAAAAAATTTGTACTAAAAACTCAAACATAGAATAAACACACATAAACATCTATGCCTCCAGTGGGATTCGAACCCACGATCCCAGTGTTTGAGCGGGCCATGACAGTTCACGCATTAGACCGCGCAGAAATTTGTAATAATTGTGGAAACCAAAATGTATGGTATTCGCGTATACCCGAAAGACGGGCTGATACGTTGTGGTCACAGGGAAAATACGAGTAAATAATACTGAACTGTTAATGGTATTAAGCCGTGTGGTACCATGGAAAGCAGAGAATTTCTCGACTAGCTGAACGATTACAGCTTTCGAAAGGAGCGTGCTGCATAAAATTAGGCAAATTTTCCCAGTTTCTGGAGCCCAGCGGACGTCTGCTGCCATGTTTTCTCTGTCACTAACATAAATTTACATGATCTCCTACTGACCTGAAAGAAAATCATATTAACGCAATGAGGTAACGCTGGGCTAGTGCGGTGCAGTCTCGTTGTGGGCGCAGGCTTCGTGTACCTACCCATCCCACTCGCATACAGTAGCGTACATAACGGTGTTCCACCAGGCCGCCAGTTGTGCATGATTATAAGGTACCATATAAAGTGACGTAATCAAGGAATGTAAGAGAAACAGACTCAGAGACAAAAGAAGACTTGTAAGATTTGAGGCTTTCACAGCGGTGACTATGAAGAAAGCAGTCTTCTGGGATTTGGCACCGTGTATATGTGGTGTTAACCGACGTTTCGGAGGAACGTATCGCCTCCATCTTCAGGGTAGAAGAAAAAATATAAGAACTCTGCTTTTACCGGTTCTCACGGTCTCTTAGCTTGCAGATTTCTTATATTTTTTCTTCTACCCTGAAGATGGAGGCGATACGTTCCTCCGAAACGTCGGTTAACACCACATATACACGGTGCCAAATCCCAGAAGACTGCTTTCTTCATAGTCACCGCTGTGAAAGCCTNGACGTAACTGATTTAAGTTGGTTGGTGTTCTTAAGACTTGTTGCTTTATTTGCGTACGATCTATTCTTTAGTGTGATTATGTACCCACCCATTCAGTGTGGACTGCGATACACGGAGCAATTATACTTCAAGCCCAAACATAGAGACAAAACTATCTTTCACCACAGGCTATCTAGACGTGTCGGAGAGCAGCAACGCTGTCCCAGCAGGAAAACAAACGTCAGCAGCGCAACATGTATTGGCAGCTAGTCAGAATTACGACTTTTGTAATTCAAATTTTTTACGTGGATTTCTTTTCAGTCTGCGTAATGGCAGACACAACGTACACAATGGGCAGCGCGTCGTTGCGGAGCGGGAGGGAG
>NW_019734354.1:74364-97500 GCF_002891405.2 Cryptotermes secundus
AGATATATGACACCGCGTCATGAGTAGAGTGCTATGCAAGATGTATGGCATGCGTACAGCACTGTGAAAAATAGTGACCACGATTACACCACTGTGCAGTATACTACGGTCATGAGTACAGCAATGTGAATGACAGTGTGTCAAAAATACAGGAATGTGTATGGTAGTGTGGCCAAGAATACAGCACTGTGCAAGATCCTGTGGCCACAAGTGCAGAACTGTGCAATATACTGTGGCCACGAATACAGCACTGTACAAGTTCCTGTCGCCACAAGTGTAGCACTGTGCAATATACTGTGGCCACGAATACAGCACTGTACAAGTTCCTGTCGCCACAAGTGCAGCACTGTACAAGTTCCTGTCGCCACAAGTGCAGCACTGTGCAACATACTGTGGCCACGAATACGGCACTGTACAATAGTGTGTGGCCACGAGTACAGCACTGTGCAACATACTTTGGCCACGAATACAGCACTGTGCAACATACTGTGGCCACGAATACAGCACTGTACAATAGTGTGTGGCCACGAGTACAGCACTGCAACATACTGTGGCCACGAATACAGCACTGTACAATAGTGTGTGGCCACGAGTACAGCACTGTGCAAGACACTGTGGACACGAATAGTACAGCACTGTGCAAGACACTGTGGACACGAATACAGCACTGTGAAAGATACAGTGGCCACGAATAGTACAGCACTGTGCAAGACACTGTGGACACGAATACAGCACTGTGAAAGATACTGTGGCCACGAATAGTACAGCACTGTGCAAGACACTGTGGACACGAATACAGCACTGTGAAAGATACAGTGGCCACGAATAGTACAGCACTGTGCAAGACACTGTGGACACGAATACAGCACTGTGAAAGATACTGTGGCCACGAATAGTACAGCACTGTGCAAGACACTGTGGACACGAATACAGCACTGTGAAAGATACAGTGGCCACGAATAGTACAGCACTGTGCAAGACACTGTGGACACGAATACAGCACTGTGAAAGATACTGTGGCCACGAATAGTACAGCACTGTGCAAGACACTGTGGACACGAATACAGCACTGTGAAAGATACAGTGGCCACGAATAGTACAGCACTGTGCAAGACACTGTGGACACGAATACAGCACTGTGAAAGATACTGTGGCCACGAATAGTACAGCACTGTGCAAGACACTGTGGACACGAATACAGCACTGTGAAAGATACTGTGGCCACGAATAGTACAGCACTGTTCAATATGCTGTGAACACGAATACAGCACTGAAAGATACAGTGGCCACGAATAGTACAGCACTGTGCAAGACACTGTGGACACGAATACAGCACTGTGAAAGATACAGTGGCCACGAATAGTACAGCACTGTGCAATATGCTGTGAACACGAATACAGCACTGTGCAATATGCTGTGGTCACGAATACAGCACTGTGCAAGACACTGTGGCCACGAATACAGCACTGTGAAAGATACTGTGGCCACGAATACAGCAGTGTGAAAGATACTGTGGCCACTGTGTCTACCCCCCTCACCGAAGAATGGAAACAGATCATTTTCCGAAACATTCTCTAGTTTTTGGACGATGGACTAAGTCCAAAACCCCAGTAATTTTGGGTGGTTGTTACCTTAACCTACTGCGTACGTCGTTATGGTATGTGAAAACGCGAAAGTAAATCTTCACGCCATATTACCCTGTGAATTACTTGAAGGTGAATGGACAGCTTCATGCTGAGGCAATTTTGTACTGAAGGAAAGAAAATGAATAGTAGAATTTTATCTTCTCATTTTTTGTGACATTGCTCCATCATTACTAGTTCTTGGAAATTGTGGATAACTGCCTATGGCAAAGCCTTTGTGATTCATATTGGAATTACGTAACTTAATCCGGAAATAAAAGGACACATAATTTTTGGTTTTCCTTTCTTGTATTAAGATTAATGAACTAGTTTAAAAAAGCTCTGAACTATAGGTCTGTATTAACACTTTTCAAGCCGTGAACGTTATTTCGCGGAAAGCTGTACTGCGACTGGAGCAGCACAAAGATAATTCTGCTTTGCAAGTTCACAGACGCCTGCTGCTAATTAGCGGAATGGCTTCCATGTGAGAGGGATTAGGGAAACCCTTTGATATGCGTTTTTCTACCCTGTTACATTTATGTTATTATTCGGTTTCAAACCGGAAAAATGCACCACAGTAACGGAACGTGGTAACGTGTTTTGAAAGCTTTTCGAATGACGGTATAATCTACTGCGCAAGCTCAATGCGAGTTATGAAAACGAAATATACCGCAAATCTCACAGCTAATCTCAAAATGAATGGAAGCTCGCTCCATTTCAAATTCAAAGCAATGACATAAATATATCCACATGTTATCAATTTATTAAATCCTCTGCTTCGTTCCCACTCACTGAATGAGTAATCTAGCTTCGTTTGGCGTATAATAATTATAGAAACCGCTCACAATTCTACTTCCTTCTGCAACATCATCATCCTAAATCAACTTTGCATTATTAAGGCATCTGCTTCATTGTGTACGTATTCCGTAAGCACAGCACAAAAGCAACAAATCTGCGAGAAGAATATCTGGAAATGAAAGTGTGCTGGATACTACTGGCAGATTGATTCACAATTTCACGTTATTTACTTCATGTGACGAATGATCATTGAACCGGATATTCCTCCCTTATTCCTGAACTTTGGTTGCGGATGGAGGAGACGCCCTCCAGGTATGGATGGAAGCTGCGAAGTATATTGAATAAGCAGTCACGGACAACCGACAAGGGGTGGTCCTGATTCAGGAAGAAATTAGGAGATTGAACTCGGGTAATGCTTGCTACCATTCAGTCCAGAACCTTTTGTCTTCTCGTCTGCTGTACAAAAACATAAAAATGAGAATATACAAAACTATAATTTTGCCTGTGGTTCTGTATGGGTGTGAAACTTGGTCTCTGACATTAAGGGAGGAACACATACTGAGGGTGTTTGAGAACAGGGTGTTGAGGAGAATATTTGGGCCGAAGAGAGATGACGTCACAGGAGGTTGGAGAAAACTGCATAATGAGGAGCTTCATAACTTGTACTCTTCTCCAAATAATTAGAATGATCAAGTCAAGGAGGATGAGGTGGGCAGAGCATGTAGCACGAATGGGGGAGAAGAGGAATGCTTATAGGATACTGGTGGGAAAGCCAGAAACAGACCACTGGGAAGACCAAGGCGTAGGTGGGTGGACAATATTAAAATGGAACAGGATGGGATGATATGGATTGGATTGATCTTACTGAGGATAGGGACCAGTACAAGGCTCTTGTGAACATGGTAATGAACCGTTGGGTTCCATAAAATGCTGCGAAATTCTTGAGTAGCTGCAGAATTGGCGGATCCTCAGGAGGGGCTCAGCTCCATGAGTAAGTAACTAACTAGTCCTGAACTTTAAAAGAGGAATATCCGATATATCTTCATCCGACTGACCTGACAAGTGGTCGAATGTCCGATATAGCGACAGGTAGTGATTTCACCTTTTATTTTGTGCGAGTATGTTTATGAAAATTGTTGATTCACACTAAGAGAGGAATAAGTTAGCTCGAGAGTATTTGACAAGAAATGAAGCTCCAAAAACTTAAGCCTTCAGATTTTTAAAATCCTCACTTGCGTTGGTGTAATGTCGGAGTAAAACAAAGATTCCCAATAAGTGACTTGGAACAGTTCTGAAGAGGAATTTCCATTTAAATGCGTTCTTGAATGAGTTTAAGATCATATCTGCGTTTACTGCCATTTACTGAATGCAAGCTGCAACCAGAACACCCACTGACACCGAAACTTAAATTGGAAATCAGGAAAAAAAAAAAGGAAAGAGATGACCACTGTAAAACGAATCACGGTCTCGGTGGTACATACTGTGGCATATAGACTCGTTGCTAGGCAACGACTGTGAAACAAACAAGGAAACAGCCGTTGCTAGGCAGCAGCCAGCATACCAATGGACTTTCTAGAAAGCGATGTTTTCTGCGTGGTCCGTGCTTAGATGTTGTAAGTACGACATTTAGTGAGTGCAATGCAGTTCAGTTCAGTTCAGTTCAGTTCAGTTCAGTTCAGTTGAGTGAAGTGCAGAAAAGTGATAAATTATAATTGTAGTTTGTGACTTAGAGAACTAAGGTTCTCTCGTTATGAGCCCTTGCTCACAATAGCTGGTAGCTGAATCACGGGGATAGGTCGGGAACCCTGAGTAAGGAGAACGTCTGCCGCTGAAAGCCGTTACCAGGCGACGACTGGTGAAAACACTGCAGACTGTAAAAGACTTATTCTATCCTGCAGAGAACTTCAGGTTGTGTCAATTAGCGATAGCTCTGTAGTAACTTATAGTTAGGCCGCGCCATAGCTCAAGCGGTTAGCCGCTGGCTTCCCACCGCGGTGTCCCGGGTTCGATCCCGGGGTCTGGTCAAGTGGGATTTGTGGTGGACAAACTGGCGCTGGGGCTGGTTTTCTCCCAGTACCTCGGTTTCCCCTGCCAATCTTCATTCCACCAATTGCTCCACAATCACCCTCACCTATCATCTGGGGCTGGTACAATAGACCAGAAGTGGCCGCAGTACAAGGGACTTTGTCCCTCCCCACTAGCAATGAAGAAAAACTTATAGTTACTATCTGCAAGTGGTCATAACTTTAGTCACCATTCAAAACCCCGTCTATAGTTACCCATACACATGAAAATATAATTTCGTGAACATTGCTGCCAACATTACTATTTAAATTGGTATATTTAGTAAGCAACCAGTTTGTGTTTAGATAAAAATAATAGATGTGCTAAAGAAGTCCTAACAGACACGGCGCTGGGATCCGAACCCCCCCCCCGCCCCACTGTTACCCTAGCTGTTCTAGTCTACACTTTGTGTTAGAGAAACAGCAAGAAGCAGAGCTCCTGCGCTGCTATATCTGAAAGATGCACTGGAGAAGTTACACATTACTAGATATGTCCCCCTTAACAAGGAGTGATACACCACCCAGGAGGCAATATCCCGCTGTCTAAACCTAGAGGAAATTAATTTCCAGCAACCCAACTGTGAAAAGATCAGTTGTCGTCTGGCATTTCTTTTGTTCTCCGTGGACACCTAACACGTGAGTCTCAATATCTCCCATTATGACAATTCAATTTCAACTGCACCGAAACAAGAAAAAAATGAACCTTGGATGTTTCCTTTTTATAAAGAAAAGTAAAGCACAATTCTCCACTCCAATCTGTGAAGCTGGCGACGCTGAAGTCTCAGGTTCTTACCTTGGTGAGTTCCAATTACTTGAAAAAAATCCCTAAATATGGAGGCAGCATATTCCTTCGAAACAGTGGTATATACGTATTTGCCGAAACTACATCGGACCACATCCTAGAAAAGTAACATAATCTTTTTTTATTTTCCCCGACGTTAATCTTTCGTTACTTGAGGAACTTATTTGTTTCACAATCGTGGGACCTTCGGAACTCACTTGAGCTGTAAGCCTACAAGTTCCCTGGAACTTGAAATTAGCTGGCAATTATGCAGAATGGAATGTTTCGTCTGATGGGATGAAGTGTTCCGTGTTTTTTTTCGTGTATCTAACAATGACATAAAACTGAACCTTATTTACAAAATTTTCTTTGTGGGCCAGTGGCGCTAATACGGTATCGAGGCGGTAAGGTTCAGTATCTTTTGCTGGGAATGCGATGTTTGTGGAGGCTCACTGTAATTTAAAATATTTGTGTCCGTAATACATACATACATATAACTAACTGACTGACTGACTTCATGAAGCTGAGCATTTCTCAAGAAACCGCCGGTCGTGCAGCTTCTCAAGAACTTCCCAGCATCTTACGGAACCCGAAGGTACATTACCGTGTTCACAAAAGACCTTCACAGATCTTGAGCCAGATCAATCCAGTCGACAAAACCCCATCCTATCTTTCTAAAGTCCATATTAATATTATCCCCCTACCTACGTCTTGGTCTTCATTCTGGCTTTCCCGCCAATATCCTACACACATTACTGTTCTCCCCATTCGTGCTACACGCCCTGCCAATCTCATCCTCCTTGACTTGATCATGCTGAATATACATGCATAAGTATAAAAACTTATATTTTACTGCTTTCTTCGCTGTGTTTGCCCGGTATCCCCATATCCACCTTCAATCACGAAATTCTCACTCCTACCCTGCAGTCCAGCTCCCTATTACCTCTCCAGTTTTCTGCTTTCCTGTACGTTTACATTACTTATCCCCTGTCCGCTGCTTGTGCCTGTTTTCCATCATTTATATCCCAGCCATGAAACCAAATGAACATCCTTCCAAAATGTGACATAAAAAGACATTCATCTCTTCATTTACAATTTGCTGGAGGACTGGCCAGTCACAGCAATTTCTCAGCAGGCACAAGTCAATCTGGTAGGGATAGCTGCTATATCTGCCAGTGCCCTTACCAAGCTGCGTCCTGCAGCACGCTGTACTCTCACTCCTGAAGATAACTGCAATAAGTGCGCTCTAGGGTTATTCTCTGAAACCGACCTCAGTCCAGCCAAGATTGTGAGAATGCTGAGCTCTTAATGCCATGCAAGCAATTTCCACACAACCTGTACAGTCTTTGCCAAAAATGAAAGTCACTGCCTGGGGCACATTTCGGAGAGCTTCCGTCTCTCTCACCGTCATTAGTCGATGTGAAAGCTTCAAGTCTTATGGGGACTTGGGTTGTAAGCAAGTTGATGCAAAGTTCTTGCAAGACTTGAATCTTCTCTTAGGATTAGTCTGTTCAACAGAACACCATTAAATCCCCACGGTTTCGAAATACATAAAGCCTACTAAGAGACTCCGCGTCCATTACTTTCGGTAAAATGAACCTCCATTCGGGCGATACAAGCTGCTTCTTGCAAGCTCATACGTAGACACGGATCACAGGCAGTTCCCCTTTCGCGACAAAGAGTTTAACTCTACAGATACAAAGGCAACAACATTTAGTATTCAAATTTTTACTGCACATATTAAGCGACCGGCCGTCACTGCGCCAGAAAACTTGGCGCTGAGTAACAAGCGAGACTCAGAACACTGACAGAAATATCAGTCAGTGGTGCCCGAAGTTTGCACTTGTTGGAATGTCCTATCCATTAAAAGAGGACGTGTTTCTAGAGTGTGTAATTTCTTCTGTAAATGTAACTACATTATTGGTGTATATGCCGTCAATTCTCTAGCATTTCTTTTCCATTCCTTTTGTTTGTCATTCATTGCGCCGTTCTTCCCCCTTTCCTCGTCCCAAGACCAGTATTGGAAAATCAACCGTAAATAAACTATGTTCCATTTCGTTTCCATGGAAATTTTATAACACACACATAGAGTCAACCATGAACCGTCTTGTATTATAATTACAAGCGTATATACTGATGTATTACTTGTATCATGCTCAGTAATGTTTATGTTAATTTGCATTGCTGTGGTCGGTGTCTATTATATGAATCAACAAATTGACACTTACCAAGTGACATTAATTATTTAAAAGTTTACAGATGCTTTGTCTGCCATTTGAGTATGAACTTGATTCAGCAGCTCTATATTTATCTTTGCTACTCCTTGCGTTATAATTTTATTTTTAAATTGATTAAGGTTTTTCAAGGAGTAATCTGAAATAATCAATCTAAAGACAGTATCCGTCAATTATCCATTATCCAACTACTTAATCCTACAACGCAGTGATAAAGACTACTCATTTGTGTCGACTCGAACCAGCTACAGCATGTGAGAATCACAGTAAAAAAATATAAGGAAAAACTATTGTAACTGGTCTAATTGTGTTCACCCATCCATTTGCCATAAATACCGCATGTTCAGCTTATCATACTATTAATTCAGTATCGGAAAACTCACAGACGAAAAGTTAAAAATTATAAATGAGTTCATCACGATGCTTTCTACACTAACGCAGTCGGAAGATCGCTCCTAGAAACAAACGGTCTCCTGTTCACTTCTGACAGCAAGTTCCTCATACCGACTACAGAAAGAGACCTAGCAGTAGAGGTATAGGAAACACCACTAAGAAATATTCGGTTTAAGAATGTTTCGTGGCGTAGTCATTTATGTCCCGATTGCAATACTTGTTTCATGCAGTGTACCGAATTCTGTTGACCAGAAATCGCACCATGCACAAATGTGACGACCAGCAGTGCAAATACAAAAACAAATGGGCATTATTTATGCTTAAAGCAAACAATCAAAGAAATTCGAGTTTCCGAATTGCAAAAATATAGACCTTTGTGTGCGTGCAGATGTGATATATATATCTTTCCTTATGCGTAGCCATAAATTCTTACTGCAGGAACGGTAAACCGATACACACAGCATCTTCCTGAACAGATTTATCACACCGTTTGTTGCGTTCTGGAACTTTTATTTCTGGGTTAGACTTGTAGCTCTTATGGGTTCGAATGGCGGAATAAATGTCTGACGTATTTTATTTCTTTCAATGACAATAATTCCAGTCATTATAACACTTTATCAGCTTCTATTGCTCCGAGAGAGAAATTTTATAGAGGTCTATAAAGAATAACGCCTCGATCCATACACCTAGAAACGTCCTTGTACGACTGTTTCCTTTGCACAAAAGCTGAAGTTGATTTAGTCAATCCTGCTACAAAGAAATAAATGTAAATCTAACATGAAACTAAAAGCTGAGTTAATATATTTTATGGGAGACATGCACCTACACTACACTACACTGCTCTTACGAAGTCGTGACCGTGCTCGAGATAAACAAGGAAAGGAAGTACTGACCATTTTACATTACAAACATGAAATTTTACTGCAGAATTAAACTGTGCCTGTTTATAAAAGACTGCCCAGAACATAATCAGATTTATAACATGAAATATTTGCTTCCTAGCATCCACTAGAAATTTTGTCTGCATCGGTTCAATTTGCTAAACGTTTAATTAAGTAAAAATTCTGCAGTGCGATGCTGAGTTCATTGTGGGTAGCCTCATGGGTCGCGTTTACGAAAATGGGGCTGTTATTGCCACACGAAGTAGTCTCAGTATGGCTTTAATCTCTACTGCTGCTTTCTGGGAAGACAATTTTCTTGGGTTTCCGTTAAACATAAAACAGAGCGTCAGCAGGTAATTAACATGTAGCGTATCTATATAAAAGCAGTGCTGACGGGGATAAATACAATTGGAAACTTCAAAAAGTTGTCTTGTTTCTGTTATAAATAATTGTGTTGCTAAAACATTTCTAACAAATTATTCGTGATAATGCAGTTTGATCCTGATAATATACAGTATAAATTTCTGGTGCCTTATTATTTCTAAACACATGGACCTTAAATAAAAGGTACTGCAGTCTTCTGGCCACAAAGTGTCGATATGAGGGGGGGGGGTGAGCCTTCTACATACGAAGCAGCGCATATCAGTACAATATGTGAGGTACCAACATCAGTCTCGGATACATACAGTGTTGCATGATACCTTCAATACAGTGGCGCGTATCAAAATGGTGGACGAAACATAGATGTCGTGTCCGTAGAAATGAAGAGAATGTCCCAAAGCCAACTGTAGAAGTTCTCCATCTCCATATTTTATCAAGTCCATAACAAGCGTTTCACTTGGCAGTAAGTATGCTGTCGTAGAGAAGGGGCGATCCTGGAATTCATTTGTTGCACGTGTTACGTTTAATGAGAGCCATCTTGACGCACTCTGAAGGCTATCGGCGTGACTGTTCGTGGCTCATATTAACCGGGGGGGGACCAAGAAAGGCAAAACGCGCGTCATAAAGCTCTGACTAATGCAAAGTACTGTGGTTATGAGTTCGTTAGCAAAATCTGACAAAGTAACACGGGTATTATGCAGCTGATATGTGGATTCGTGGCATGTAAAACAATCTGGAAGTGTTTGGGGTGCAGACAGTCATACAACAGATGATTCTTCTGCAGCTTACAATTCAACTGACCCTCGGATGACGTGTGACATATATTCAGTGCACTACGTCAGCGTTGCTTGCTGTTACACGAAAACAGGGCCACCAAACGTGAATATCCGAGTAAAATCGCAGTTTTGTTAAAGGCGTGATGGTTCCTATAACTTCAAACAACAAAATCTTACCAAATTTTCTGTTGTGTTACATAACATCTTCAACAAAGCGCGTATGATGCATAAAGAAAGCAAGGGTCTCAGGCTGCAGACGAACAGATCTCTGCTGACACCTTGCTAAGTTATTGCAAGGCTTCTCCTTCAGCACTGATAAAGATATTACATTGCTCCAAAAGTTGTGTTCCCATTTCATGATTCGTGTTCATGCACAAGTGTCGCTTAACATATAAGTCGTTTTGTTCTGTTTCCAAAACATATTTAACATGGATATGTAAGCGTGCTTATATCAGGCACCGGGTGATTTGCTTGCTTTCTTTCGTCGTTCCTGTAAATGTTCCTCGCACTAGCGGGGCAATAAGTTCGAAGTTTCTCGGATCTCTGTTCTGCAGTTAATGGCTCACATTCATTTATCATAAGCTACTTATCGCTTGACACGCAACATCTCGACATGTGTAACAGTAGTCTAAGTCTCGCGATTACTCAACACGTCATTCGGTCCATTTGTTACGTTCTTTCGGTTCTGGTGAGTTAGGATCTCCTCTGTTCATGTGCCACAGCACACAGTCTAGCCCTCCAGGATTAGAGACTGCAATAAACAGATGACAATTAGATTCGAGTGTACGAGCAGTCTGCGAGCCGGAAGAAGAAGCTATTTGGCATGGGTCCAGAACGGCTGGAGCTAATTGGTTCCCCGGACTGGTGACTCACAACTGACGTGCATTCAGTTCTCGCTGCTGGCTAGGAAATTAATTTTCATTATCAATATCAGTTGCCAAAGAAATAACTTAAAGTGATTAATTTAAATGTCTTTAACTTGAACTTACTATTCATATTCCCACGTTCGAGAAGAGCCCTTGTTTGAGTTCCTGTCCACATTAAATCTAAGCTGATTTGGAATATGTTCGTGTAAATTTCAGAATTCAGATGAAGTTCGCGTACTCCTAAAGTTGAAACTTTCCCCCTACTTCTGGTGAAGACTTATGACCAGAAAAGGCTAGAGATGATTACTGAAATGATGCCACACTCAGAGACGGTCAAGTTATGTGGGTCGCGTTTGTCACCTTGCACCGGGGACGGACAAATTATAATTTTACGCGGCACTCGAACGTTGCGTTGTAATTTCCATTTCTTTCTTTTTGCATAAACGAGGTGTGGATAATTCTGGAAGTATCCTTCATCTGCATCACTTTGTCACACCGCAAATGGCGAGTAGTACAAACAACGGACAACGTTCTGAAAAAAAAGAGGCTAAATGTGTGGCCAGTATTTGCGTCAGCTGCTCCTAAGAGCTGTGAGATCCAGCCATAAAAGGCACATTGAGTAAAATGTTATTCTCAACCACGAGAAGAGGTTAATTGCATCACTTGCATCTAGGAGAAGTGATATCTGGTGCTGAGTTACACTGAAGATAATGTGTGGCTTTTAAATATGTCTTTTGTTATTTAACAACTCTATGAGTAACGGCACTCGTTCCCTGCTACCGATCCAGATGTACGGGTTCAATTCCCGGCGCTACCAGATTTCTTTTGAGAAACATTGGGTCTGGAACGGGGTCCACTCAGCCTCGTGATGATAATTTAGGATCTATTTCAAGGAAATAGGGGCGCCGTTCTAGAAAACCGAAATTAACGGTCATGGGAATTCACTGCGCTGACCATGCGACACCCTCTATCCGCAAAAGTTGGCACTAAACTTCGCCGACAAGCGGCGGTCGCTCGGTCGGTATAGTTCGCTTGCGGACTAAAATCTCGGAGTTGTTTTATGAGTAGCTGCACTATAGAGCATCGCGCAGTAGGATTTGGAATGAAGCGGACGTAGTCCAATCTAGATAGTGTCATGGGACGTTTCTGGCAGCACTCGAAGCCTCAGTCAGCGAGATTCAAAGCTGAACCTCCGTGCTTAGTTCACTACAGAGTCTATGGCATAGACATAGAAGGTTCTAACCTCGCTAAACTCCTGTACAAACCGAATTCATGCTGTATGGTTATAGAAACACAAGGCACACGCTGATGATGGCCTGAATTAAGTGTCCCGACTTCAAACGGACATAACATCCGTAAGCCGCAACTAAAGCTGAAATCTCATCTTGCATGAAAACTGTAGTCACTTGGTACCCATGTGACATGCAGTAACCAAGCCGTGTGCATTTCTTCAGATAGACGCCAGCCTGAACACGAAGGTTAAATTTTAAGTTTTAACGATTCAAAATGGACAGTGAGGCAGAACGCAATACTAAATTAATCACCTTCAGCAGAACATGAGACAATTTTTCTGATCCTGCATAGATCTCCGTCTGCCAACATCATATCTGCTACCAAAGAAATTTCGGGCGTCATGATACATGGCGCATTTACTTACAAACACTCTTCAGAAATTGTAAGTGAAATGTTTACATTTTATCATCGTAAACTGAAAATGAATTTTTTTCGGCGAAAAAAGCATAACTACAGCAGCACAGGTGACAGCAGAACTGAATGTTCATCTTGAAGACCCTGTTTCCACAAAAACTCTCCGACGTCCGTAAGGCTACAACTACTTAACTACTGATTTTTCTTTTTTTCTGTGGCGCTACAGCCCCAATTTGGGCCTAGGCCTACCTCCATGAAACTCTCCGACTTAACTACTGATTGCTAAAAGTAATGCTCAGTTGCATAAAAGATGGTATCACGACCATAAAAAACTGAACATCAGGCAACTGGAAACGCGCGCGTGATATGGTCAGATGTTCCCTACATCAATCAGGTAGGGTTTACATTTGGAGAGTACCCAAGGAAGCCTACAATCCGGAATGCCTGGTTACAACAGTGAAATAAGGGGGAGATTCTGTGATGGTTTCGGCAGCAATATCGTGGTATTCTGTTGATCCAATCATTTCCTTTCATGGCCCAATTACTGCAAGGGAGTACGTGGACAGGTTGGGCAATCAGGTGCATTCCATAATCCAAACGTTAATTCTGAACGACGATGCAGTTTTCCAAGACGACAGTGCCTCCATTCACACAGCTGGAACTGTTCAGTCATGAAAGTGAACTTCAACATCTTCCCCGGACACCATAATCATCAAATTTGAACAACACTGAACCACTGTGGTCAGTTTGTGGAACAGATTCCCACCTCCAACATCTCTAAAACAACTTGAAGATGTTTTTCAGGGAGAATGGTATAAAATTTGAGCTAAAGACTCTTCAAAATTTGTACGAGTCCATTCCAAGAAGGACTGCGGCTGTACTGAAGGCAAAATGTGGTACAACACCATGTTAATAAAGAAATGTATACAGTAGCTGTAGTGTTTCCATTATTTGATCCAACTCCTCCATTGTGCTAGCAGCATTTAAGACCAGTTTCCATAAAAGAGAAATTCTAGCTGTTAAACTCCGAAATGAAACACTGAACTCAGCAAACAATTAATTTATGCCACAATTCCACAACTGTGTGTCTCACCTTCATCATGTCTGAATGGAAATTGGTGGGCATTTCTGTGACACTTCACTGAGATTGAGATAAGCTCTGTCCTCTCCTTATTCTTACGTCGACTCGCTTTCTGAGACAATGACGAGGCCCCCAGCCTGAGGTCCAGACCTCTTTCTCTCTTTAACCCCAAATTTCCGTTAATAATGATCATTTCTGCCTTCACACATAGTGGAATGCCTTAAATACCTGACGTTAAGATAAAACTACTTCCTAAATCTAAGCAATAAATGGCATGATATTGTAGGGGGCATGACCGTATATTTTTTGAGGTTATTCAGGACTAAACACGCTGTCAGTATATGATCTACATAGTGTCGAATGATGGGACTGGGGTAAAATTGGAAAGGATTTGGAAGGAGACAGCCATGACATAATCGATGTAATCTGTCTGAAGTGAGTTAGTAAAAATACGAAAACAGAAGGCAGGATTGCCGATGTTCAAGGAGAGATTCGATTCGAGAACCTCCCTAACATAAGGCTTGAACGTTGCCGTTAGGTTATCCTACTCATTGCTCTATACTAGGCTGCAGTGATTGGTCAGTTCCAGGCAAAGGTCATCTTTATTTTCGAAGGACACTCTTCTGGCCCCCATTGGTAGATCTTATACCCAATATCCATGCCCCACGAAGAGTACACTCCCAGCGTTCTGCCATATGTACTGAACGTTTGGAGATAAATTGCTTGTATACACCAGATGCTGAATGTGAGCGGTTGATATATTTGCTTCTTTCTTCCAGGGGAATACTGCTGCAAGGCCGAGAGCAGTACGAGGAGGCCATACAGAGCTACCAGCTTGCCATTCAGTATAGGCCAACGCTTGCCCGTAAGTTAAATTACTGCATGTGCTTGTAATACTACTTGTGAAGAACGGAATTATTCTCACGCACGTCAGTGAATGACACTGGCAAAATTCTGCAGCTTAGTCCTAGTCCCACCTTAAGTCCACAAACGAGCATGCAACTACATCTAGATGCAGGCCTCCTCAAGTGCGTAGTTAAGCCCGGGTGGCAGCTGACTCCTTAACTGAACTCCTCTGAGCCATCTCCCAGAGATTCCGAGTGTCACTCAGATACTGGACAAATTCCTTGCGTTGTGTGTAATCCCAAGATTCATTACTGTCTTATATTTACACGCTCATATTCTGATGTTTGTATACCTCTGATTGTGAAGCATTAACGCCGGGTAGTATGCTGAGAGCTAAGCGACGATTCACAGGAAGAACTGTCCTCCATCTTCAGAGTCGAAGGATAAGCCCAGCAAAAAAACGACCATGGGGCAGGCAGCGAGCTCGCTTGGTAGCTATCCCAGAAGATGGAACTCTTCCGTAACAACGGCTGCAAAAAATCTCAAATCCTACATCTGACCAGGTCTGTCAGACATCATTTGATATAAAGAACAGTAACTGTGACTCAGCCCATGTGCGCACACACACACACACACACACACACACACACCGTTGTAGTGGCAATATTCGAAGCAGACTTGCACATGTCACATTTTACGATATTGCAGTAGTCATCCTCTGAAACGCCCTTAATGAATCTTGCAGAGAACTCGCCTACGCTCGAAACTTCTCGGGAAACACGGAGTGTCCGGATGAAATGTATCCAAAATAAAATCACTGTATCTCACAAAGAATTTATTATACACATTAATGGACTATCAAAGTTTTTTTCTGCGTATATAACTTTCTCAATAATTTAAATGTGGGCTCTCTTAGTGACACAACAAATATCGAGGCTTGAAACATGTTTGGTGTTACCGTAGCCACAGCGTCCCTTATGCGGGCTTTCAAATGTTGAAAGTCATTGATCTTAGCCTGGTAGAAAATGTTATTCACATAACCCCACAAGAAAATATCCACTGGGGTTAAATCTGGCGACGTAGGATGCCAAGCGATTGGTCCACCTCTGCCAATTCATATCCCAGTCATCTCTTTGTCCATGTGATTCCTAACATGGTGGCAAAAATGTGGCGGCTTATGCCGGGCATGAAAAAAGAACTTTCAGAGTTTTCCTTTCCGATGACATAAACCGGACACGTGTATAACAATTAGTTTCCGAGATATATTTTTTTGGATACATTTCATCCTGACACTCTGTATAACTACGGTATGCTTACGTGAACAACTGTGTACGAGATACACCTACATCCCCATCTCAGTCCACCAGACCACTTCAGAAACAGCTACCTATCTTACATTCCTCAATGTTTTAAAATTAGATTACATCAGAGAGTGCTAATGTGGTGATGTAAGAGTAGAAAACAGGGCATGAATGTGGTGCCTTTTTAACAGCTATTCCTGCCCTGAGGATGGAAATATTTAATGGATAAATAATGTGGTAATTCCATGTAATGACGGCTGCTGCAGAAAGTTGGCGAGAAATGTGATGGAAAGTTTCATCATCCTGTAGCAGATTGGAGGGTGGAAATAGGATGGGCTAATGAAGAACTTTGGTTAAGCAGAACTTACACAGAACTAGCAGAAAAGTGGCAGATAGAATGGCCGATGCGGGGGAGAGTAATTCTCTGAGATGAGATCCTATCGACAATTTCGCTGCAGATGTGGGCGATTTGCGCGTAATTTATCATTCACATAAATTGTAAGAAATTCGGGAACTTCTTAAATTCTTCTGCGATTTTGATGATAGTATGATTTTTAAATTTGATGAGCTATTGAATAGATATGAACAATTCTGGAAGAAACCAACTGCTAGAATTTATCATATTCTCAAACAGAATTAGTAACATGTGAGAAGCTGTGGAGAAGTCAAATAATATTTTAAATCTGTTATAATAAATCTTTATCTTTAATGCTGAAGATGTAACTTGTAACACATAGGCTCCAATGAAAGACCGTAGATCAGTGTTTAGAACTGGGAATATGTCAGCGTATATTTCCTCTCAGTTGACAGAAAATATTTTACGATAGAACGGAAGCTTAAATAAATTTAATGTAAGAAATTGGCTTGCAGTTTCTTCTGACTGACCAGGTTGTTTCGACCGCTGTTTATGTGACTGTGTAACTATTTTTTTTCTTTTTTACACACTTTCAGACACCTTATGAATTTCGATTCCTTTTATAGAATACGAATATTTTAGTACAATATTAATTTATATATAAATATGATGCTTTATATGTCTATAAATAATGTTTATAAATGTAACGCATTCACTTTTGTTCTCTCCTCTGGTTATGTAGCAGTCATTATGCAGAAAGTGTGAAGGGATTGAGCGCCCTCTCATCAACAAAGATTTCACTGCAGAAATAGAAATTTGTGATGCAAATTACAAGTACAGCGATTCTATATTAGAATGATGGTACTAATATTCCTTATTAATTTTACACGATGGGCCTCACAGACAATTCGGCTCACATGTTTATTGCATATTAAATGCAGAACATAGCGGCATCCGTAGTCTAGGGGTAACGTCCCCACCTCATGACTCAAGGTCGTGGAATTTTTAAGGGCGGAAAAATTCGGGGAACAAGTCCTCCGGGATGGACTTTAAGCCGTGGGTCCCGTGTCGTAGATTTACGGCACGTAAAAGATCCTCATGTCTCTAGGAGACCTCTGAGCAAAATTAGGCAACAATTTCCCGCCCAAGTAGTATCCAATGCCTCTGGTAGATGGGGGAAATATCAGGTATCGACGGCCGACCTCGTTGGCTGAACGGGGCTGATAGCACGCACCAGTACCGGTAGGGTATGACGACAGTAGAAATTAAACGGGGACGCACAATGGACCAATAACTGGTCTAAGTGCATGAGGAAAGCCACCCCCTCTAATAATAATAATAAATAATAAATGCAGAAAATGACTTAGATATGGAAGAAATGCAGGCATAATCATGTTTACCTCCCCCAAAAACGAAATACAGGTACCTAAACACTGGATAAAAACCGATGATAAATATAAAATTTAAAAATATATTATATTGTGACGTGACGTCTGAGAGCCGGAATAGTGCAATCAGATCTGAAGTTGATTTCCTAGGCAACGAGTGTTAACAGAGCATGTTCCCGTGACAACGGGTTACCATGGGATTAGTATACATACACTTCCGTGACCACACTCGACTAAGCATGGAGGTTACAGCGGAGCTGGAGGTGTTTCGAAACTTGTCCACAAACAAAATCAGAATTGTCTATACATTTCTAACTTATCAAGAGCGTAGAGTCTGTGTTCTTCCGTTATATTTCCGTTACATTGTGAAAGACCAAGTTTCAAACCCCTATAAAGAAAAAAAGGGAAATTTGTAACAAACTCCATAGAACAGTTTTCCTTGAGAATTTTCTCTGCTTTCCGCGGAACGAGAAGTTTTTTACTAGGAAACGGATATTTAGGTGACAGATATTATAAAATAATTTTTCACATGCCTTAAAAATAAATACATTATTTTTAAATGTACCGATGAGTACACAAAGTACTCGCCATACGTCGGCAGTATCTTAGACAGGAAATGAAAGAATGTTGCAGTGAACCACAACAGGCACGCACTGCAAATGTGTGGGTCACTCACAGGAAGCATCTGTACTGAAAAAACGGACGTTCCACTTCACACGACAGCAGTCTTGCAGTTCTGTGATGAGCGACGCATCTTTTCTTATGCATTCACAATCAGTTAGGACTTCCTCATCTAACACACATAAAATCCCTCATATAACTTCAAAACTTCTATCCTTAACGAATAATGACTTCTTTTATTGCATGAATTTAGGCTTTACTGCTTCCGAATCGTTGAATTTATATGTTTTTATCGTGCTTCCTCGGGCTTATAAGATCAACTTGTGCCTGCATATGTCCTCTATAATTTTTGCGTTTTCTGTGCGGTCCTTGTCGCATCAAGGAGGCTGTCTGTGTGTGTATGCCCCCCCATATAATTATTTTCTTACGTTCCGTGTCCTATCAAAGGAAAGAATGCGATTACTTATTCGTAGAACTTCTTGCTGTTTATGTCCTTCAGATTTATTACTGTTGTCCTTTCCACCTCTGTTACAGCCCTCGACACAACCTAAAATTTGCGTAAATGTGGGCAAAGTGTAATTTCTGGAGTTAGGTGAATGATGTGTCTGGAGCTTCGTTACCAAGGAGCTCTATTATTGCCAGCGATTTCACAAAGATCTTCCCATTAGCCATTATTGTATTGTATTGTATTGTATTGTATTGGAGAGGGTGGGTTTCCCCATGCACTGAGACCAACTGTTGGTCCATTGTGCGTCCCCCTATGATATTCTACCAGTCTCTATTCCCTACCGGTACTGGTGCGTGCCATCAGTCCCGACTCAGCCAGCGAGTTCGGCCTCTACTGGCTCAGCGGTATCTCGATGCTTCCCCCATCTACCAGAGGCGTTAGAGACTACTGTTGGGCAGGAATGGTCCTGGATTTGGCTGTGGTCCTTTAGGACATGAGATTCTTTTACGTGCCGTAAAGCTACGACAAGTCCTCCCTCCCGGAGGACTTGTTCCCTGAATATTTCCGCCCTTAAAAATTCTACGACCTCCGCCGGGTTTGAGCCCATGTACCTTGAGTCACGAGGTGGTAACGTTACCCCTAGACTACGGAGGCCGCTCCCATTAGCCATTAACTGCTCGACATATGGATAAAGTATATAAACAGTTCCATACACAGTGCGCAAAAGCATTCGCTACGCTCTCAACTCAGTTCAGTTCAGCTCAGTGGAAGTTCTGCTGCTTTCTGATGGACTGTGCGCGTGTGTAATGAGCAAAAACATGTCAGGTTTCACACATTCTGACCACAGATTCTGCTCTGCATCACTGAAGACACGTTCTATTGCTCTGTGTCTCACTGCAAACACTTATTGGCCTGGGAGAAAAGATTGTTGTTCTGATAGCGTCTGATCATTTTTAGTAACTGCAACAACAGTCCTCCTTTCTTTTGCATCGGCTGTTTCCTCTACGGAGGCCAAAAAGTTTTGTTTCGCCCACAATAACAAAATTTTCATTCAATGTTTCTTCATAACATTTGGATCTTCCTACAAGCTGACTCTTGTGGAAGATCCGTGTAATTATACTTTTGGAGAAAATCCAAACTTCCTTTTCATTTACTTTCAGATGTTCTCTCCGCGGACACAAATTAATTTGGAAAGCCCTGGAGAAGAACTTGTAGCATCTTTTAAGCTGACATCAGTGATATGCTTGCTTCCGTTCAAACCTTGTGTAACTTCGGAAGGTTGTGCGACAATATATTTTGCCCATCCTTGATGAGAGAGGTTTTTGCCATCAGGCGTGACAACTACCTGCAATTCACTATCGCAGTAACGTCACCAGGAACTGGCACTAGATTTCGATTTTCCTGTTCTTGTACACTAATCGTAATTGCTTAGGTATTTTAAAATATATATATATAACCACAGTCCTGCGAAGAAGCTCCGTGAAGATCTATAGATGTAAGGGATTTTTTCTCCTCCAAAATACGCAGACAGGCTCTGGGGCCCATTCAACCTCCTATCTATGTGTACCACCAGCTGCTTCCCAGAGGACAAAGCGACAGAAGCCGTGAAGCTCACCCCTCACTTCTATCTACTGCCGGATTTAAGAACTGTGCAGCTATACCTCCACTCCCCCATACGTCTTCACAACATGGTTCGTAATTAATGAAGCACTGGTATTAATTCACTGCGTATAACACATTTTCATTAGGTTTTGTGCAGTTTCCCTCGACCTGCTGTTCCATCATCTCTTTTAGCTTCCAAAGTTCTTCAGAATACGTTGTTCTCAAGTCCACCGAACCCAGTTCATTCCAGTAATGTGACATAATGTTTCAGGCACATATACAACACCGAGTAAATGGGTCGTTCTGTATATTTTAATTGTGAAAAAGAATACAGAAAATTGAAGACAAATTTCAATTCTATTCATGCTTCTTCGTTTCTTCGTAAAGCAAATCCTGTTATATTACTGTGCACTTCACCACACTTTCGAAAAATTTGCTTTCTATCTTTATATTTTTTTCTTCTATTCCATGGAAAATTTATGAATATAGTACGAGTACTTGGCCTACCCTGCGCTAAATTCTGGGAAAGGCTGCTCAGTAGCCACCGACATTGGTTTCTATGTTTTCGCCCGTTGAATTAACATCAACATCGTAGACAGAACTGATGGAACCATTCAATTCCATCCCCTGTGGTGATTCTGGACCTTTCTTATGGGGTATTCTAAAGTTGAAAAGAAATGGCATTATGCATAAAACATATATTGTAATTGTACATTTATGTCCTGTTCTTAATTATCCCTTGAGCTATATACAGGATGTCCCAGGAGGAATGTGCCAGACTTCGGGAGGCTGCTCCTTATGTTAAAGTATGCCGATATAACCCAAAACACCTATGTCCAAAGTTGAACGGTTACGGAGATAATGGCCCGAGAAAAGTGAGGTTTTCTGGCGGGTCCACGCACCGTACCAGTCAGCTGACAAGTCTTATCAATGTTTGTCCCTGAGTGTGGTGATGACGAGCCACACTAGCCGCATACACTCGCATACCAGAATGCGCAGTCAGCCATGTTACGTCAGTGCTTGCCACTCATGTGTCATGTATAGTGCTTGGGAACCCTAAGGACAATTATGACATGGCGAGCGAGTATTTTGTACTTCAATTTTATGGCTTCATGTCACTCACAAGTAAGTTTGATGTTACGTACATTATTAACATTACAGAATCCACATATTCCTGCCAGTTTTAATATGTATTTTGTAATCAACAAGTGTGTAACACCTGTCAAAGTTTCACACTTCTCTGGCCATTATCTCCGTAACCGTTCAACTTTGGAAATAGGTGTTTTGGGTTATATCGGCATACTTTAACACAAGGAACACCCTCCCGAAGTCTGGCACATTCCTCCTGGGACACCCTATATATATCTTCGGATTATTGGTAACTAATGATGAAGTAGAGAGGGCCTTTACGAAAG
Organism: Cryptotermes secundus; assembly: GCF_002891405.2. Taxonomy (NCBI): domain Eukaryota; kingdom Metazoa; phylum Arthropoda; class Insecta; order Blattodea; family Kalotermitidae; genus Cryptotermes; species Cryptotermes secundus. Next base: position 95,864 of record NW_019734354.1, read on the forward strand.
CGGACATTTCCTAATCGAGGTACAATCCCGGCATTTCCTGGAGAAACTAAAGAACAGCACAAAAGAAAAACCTCAGTCAGGACAGCCGGTGTCTCAGTCGAGATTCCAATCAAGCACCTCCCGAATATAAATCTAGAGCTTTACGCCTACGCCGGTCGGTTCGCTGCTCAGTGATGATATTCATTCGCCACATAAACTTTGTAATTTCATTTTCTTGCTGTACTGTATTCAGACACTGAAATCTGATAACCGTGCAATATTGAGATGTGTTTCTTATGGCATATATCGTTTATTCACACTTCTGTATGTTGCCCACTGTCATTTCACACTCCACATCACTGAAAATGACGTAATTTATATTAACATGTTGCCTATAGCAACATCAGTTCCACTAGCCGTGTTCCACCACATCGCCATCAGAGGGAATTCTAACATAATATTGAAGGCATATCACACTTTGTAAACATGGTTTGGTCAAGAACAGTGACTTCGGCAGTAACTATAAGATTGGCAGCGCCATAGCTCAAGCGGTTAGTCGCTGGCTTCACACCGCGGCGGCCGGGGTTCGATCCTGGGTCTGATCAAGTGCGATTTGTGGTGGACAAAGTGGCGCTGGGGGCGGGTTTTCTCCGAGTATTTCGGTTTCCCCTGCCAATCTTCTTTCCACCAAATTCTCCATCATCATAATCACCCGGGGCAGGCTACAATAGGCCAATCAGTGGCCGCCGTGCCGAGTGGACCCAGTTTGACTCCACCCCCCACTAAGCGAATTAAAAAAAATTATATGATTCTTGTGTGTGTCGCGCCTTGTCGAATTGATAATTATGGACGCTGGGAAAGAACTTGCCTCCTCCTGTAAGAATTGAGGGGGAGGGTCCTAATCCGAGGTCTCGGATTTTTAATTTCTCACCCATTTCGAGAGGTTGTGACACCCCAGAAGATAACTACAGCGAATACTCATTACCGAGAAAACTTCAGGTTTTGAACTGTATAGTGTTGCTGCTATTGTAGCCGATGCTTTCTTCTTTTTCTCCGCAGTGGCACACTTGAACCTGGCACAACTGCTGGAGAGGAGAGGGCGCTACGAAGAGGCTGTAGCCGTGTACCGACGCTGCTCAAGGCTGAACGGCGCAGGTCTGAAAGACCCTCGCACTCACGAGGCCACCAAGATATCAGCACTTCTACACCTGGGACGCCTCTACGCCGACCAAGGCCGCCTACACAAAGCAGTCGCCATGTACCAGGAGGCTGTTGAAAAGATGCCTGAACACTATCCGCCGCAGGTGAATTGCAGCAAAACCAAATACGCGATTGCTTTGAATATAATGATACACTTTGGAGCCCTGTAATGTACTTCACAGACTAACAAGTTCGACAGGAAAAAAGCAGGTAACGGTAGTTATACAGGACTATGACAGCCTCAAATCCTCTCATTAGCTTATACTTACTGAGAAAATATGAATTTCTCGGTCGGTATAAATACGTCAGCTAAAAAAAAAAAGTCAAGTAAAGGTATCTCTGTAACAGACCTCGGAGGCCCATAGGGTTGTGAGACATCGAGGATCCTATATTGTCTGGACAATTGGCTCAAAGAGGGCGGTAAGGTTGTCAGCCTTACGCGCCGGCCGCACTTAACT
>NW_019734354.1:97597-227541 GCF_002891405.2 Cryptotermes secundus
AAAAAAAAATCCAATGACCTCATCACGACTTGAACCTGCGACCTTCCGGCCTGTAGCATAGTGCCTCAACTAACTACGGTACAAGTGTTTCAATAATATAAAAGAGACTGCATGGACTCTAATTTGATTGACATATATGCTGAGTCGTGAACAACAATAACCATTGGGCCTATGCGATGAAATGTACGAAAATGAGTTTTCCATATACACAGAAACCCAGTGGCTGCCACGCAGCCCGTATTTTCCCGTCACTTATAAATCGTTGTAAGTAATACGGAGATATATAGATAAGACCGCCAGATGGTAGGGACATTTACATATGTTTAATTTGGAATAGCAATCTTAACATTTAAAGTTCTCGCGTGCAAATTCAATAAAATATTGATTTTTTTTACACACTGGTGGATCAGTGGAAGTCTGTCTGTCAGTCTGTCGAAACAAACTTGAGATGGAAATTTTTTATTTCGAAGGCTCCAACTTTTCTTTTTGTGGAGTTCAGAGTACTGAGAACATGAAGCCACGCGTTAATATACTGGAAACTGACACAGAGCCCGTGGGAGTAAACCGAGTGCACAGTGGTAATGACGCAATAATAGCTATCAGTGAAATTTATTGAAGTGTGCCTCCGTGTTTATTCTGTCTGGGGAGGCGAAATCACCGACTCTTATTGCAGCTGGTCTAGTTTTGACCAAAGCGACATGTCTCCATTGTGTGTTTTGTGGTGGCATAGACAAGAGGAAAGAGAGGTCATGTGATTTGGACGAAGTTTGCTTTTAACGACGACCATTTCCGAAAAGATCTCCTCTAGATAACAACACCGCTTAGTGCGTATTATTATTGTTGTTGTTGTTTTTCCAAATGCAGTATCACACTAAACATGTAGCTATCTTTTCAGAACTTATCAAGATATTGTGGTTAGGGTCTATCCTAGTTTGAAATATGTTATTATACACTGTCTAATGAACTTACTTTACCGTAATACAAGTTGATAACTGCACATCCTACAAGAGCAAATATACCCAGTTCGAATCCTCCCCGCGGACCAGCTTCCCGATCAATATTTTTCGTACATTTCTCCCTCCAGTAAAGTACCCGAATGCTACCCTCCAGTTGGCCATGTTCTCTTCTCCCATCCACCCCATCATAACCTTATATAAGTAAGTAAAGGTATCCCTGTAACAGGCCGTGGAGGCCCATAGTGTTGTCAGATGTTGAGGTTCCCATATTTTCTAGACAATCGGCTCATAGATGGCGGCAAGGTTGTCGGCCTTACGCACCGGCCGCCCTTTACCCCCAAGAACATTCAAAGAATATTCCTGATACTCATTTCTACTAGAGGTTGAGTCGACCCCAGGACCATAGTGCTGTTGGAAGGATTAGGTCAATTGAAAAAATCCACCTCATGTAGACTCGAACCTGCGACCATCCGGCTTCTAGCATAGTTCCTCAACTGGGTCGACTCGGAACGGCGGCCACTGACTGACCTATTTTAGCCTGCCCTGGGTGATTATGATGATGGAGAATTTGGTGGAATGAAGATTGGCAGGGGAAACCGAAGTACTCGGAGAAAACAGGACCCAGCGCCACTTTGTACACCACACATCCCACTTGACCAGATCCGGGATCGAACCCGGGCCGCCGCGGTGGGAAGCCAGCTACTAACCGCTTGAGCTATGGCGCGACCCTAACCTCAGAAGTTGATTCAGCGTGGTCAAATGGCGGAATTACCTAATTCCGAGGTAGTTCCAGCCTATATTCAGAACGGTCTATGCCTTGCAGGCGGTGTACACACTGCTGGGAGAGGCACATTCGCGGCTGCAGCAACATGAGGAGGCGGAACGCTGGTACCAGGCGGCCCTCCAAGCGGAGCCGGGACACGTGCCAGCGCACCTTACGTACGGGAGCATGCTGGCCAGGAACGTAAGTGCTTCTTTGTCAACACACAGCAGGCGGCAAGTTCTGGTGTCGTGCTAATTCATCTTGTTTAGTTTACTTCGAACCTGTCTGGGTACGTATCCCTCGATCCCTGCATGGAAGTGCTCGTTTTCATACCTTAACACACGCAACCGTGGCTTCATTCTATAGATTTCCCTCCATGTTAATCCCAATCAAATGCCGCCTAAACAACACACATAACGTCCTTACTGAATGGATCATAAACTGTGGCTTTATACTAAGTTACTTATTAAAATTAAAGTTTTAAAGACTGTTTTTAAGCCTTCCTTTTATGTGGAATCTATACGGGGGAAATTTCCTGAGTGCAATGGACGTTTTCACATTTTCTGTACCTGCTGTTACTTTAAATAAAAAAATCCTAGCTTCATTCCAACTTTCTTCGTCGGTCCAGTTCTGACTTCTCTATAGGCGATCCTCTCCGACACTGTGCTTATATTCGCCAAGTCGAAGTGTAGGCAGTCTACTTTTCCACCAACGCAGTTCTTGCAGGCATCCAAAGGCAACTGCACGGGGGCACTGGTTGAAACCCAACACACTCTGCTACAGTCCAGAGACTGTGAACACTTGCCCAAAAAATTTTACAGTTGAAGCTGAGAGGAAAGCACTGGAACTCCTTGCCAAATATAAAACTCTTCTCCCTACTAACCTAAAACGCAAGCTGACTTCATTGTCATTAAACCTCCACATTTGTATGATCTTCTTAAGATTCACAAACTGGACATTCCTTTGAGAACTCTAATGAGCACGATTGGTTGCCCAGGTCACAAACTGGCTGTATTCCTTCATAAAATACTAAATCCTCTCGCAAGTAAATCAGAGTCTGACAACTGAATACAGTTATAAAAATCTGTAAATTTTCATGGCCTTGATATTCTTGTCATTTTACGTGTTGTTAATCTTTCACTAACGTGCCACATGGGCCGCGCCATAGCTCAAACTGTTAGTCGCTGGCTTCCCACCTCGGCGGCCCGGGTTCGATCCCGGGTCTGGTCAAGTGGAATTTGTGGTGGACAAAGTTGCGCTGGGGCAGGTTTTCTCCGAGTACTTCGGTTTCCCTTGCAAATCTTCATTCCACCAATTGCTCCACAATCACCCTCACCTATCATCTGAGGCTGGTACAATATGCCAGAAGTGGCCGCAGTGCAAGGGACTTAGTCCCACGCCACCAGCAAAAAAAAAAAGTGCCAGATGATAAAGCTCTACAAGTCATGAGAAATACGCTGCATAACGCCAACACGTTGGCGAAGCGGTGTCCAGCTTGTAGGTAAGAAGAAGCCAAAATATAGCTGGGAGTTTATCTCATAATCACTCACTTTCAGGTGAGATGGCGTTGCTGTGGGAAACTGTTGTCAGTCGTTTGCAGCACCTTCACAGGCCATTTTGTGAAACTGGCTCTTGACAGGGCGCTTCACACACTATTTCTGTCGCTTCCGTATATAGAAAATCTTGTGAAGATGGCATAAAGTCAGGGTTTTTGAAAATGAAAGTAACAATAGGTAGGCCTATAAAAAATATGAGGAATCGGCCCATATGACAAGCTCAAAACTTCTGAACAGCCAGCCCAATTCGTAGGCTTCCCGCATGTGAATTTCACTTATCGTGAAGGATGTTAGAGGTTTACAGGAAGTTCGGTAGGATCTGTCACACCCTCCATGAGAATTTTCAGGGCTTCATTTTTGTTCCACACACGGTGCTACCTGTAGGCGGGTGCTCCACAGTGTGAACTCTTCATTTTTTCCTGCGCTGGTTCGGTTAGATGCATTTTTTCACATTTTTTAGTCTTAGTTCTTCCTCATAGGCATTTCTGTAATTCGTATTGTGAATTTCCCGGCTATCTCCCTCTGTTAAATCCTAATACCCGGTGCACATACTGATGTAGGTATAAATTCCTTCTAATGTACCCCACCCTCTCATCTGAACACGGAAAAACACACAATTTTCGAAATTATGTGTTCTTTAAAGAAAGCAGTCTTCTGGGATTTGGCACCGTGTATATGTGGTGTTAACCGACGTTTCGGAGGAACGTATCGCCCCCATCTTCAGGGTAGAAGAAAAAGTATAAGAAATCTGCAAGCGACAACACCGTGAGAAACGGTAAAGCAGACTGTGGAAATATTCCTAGAGAGCTTTCTTCATAGTCACCGCCGTGAAAGCCTCAAATCTTACATATGTGTTCTTTAGATTAATAGAGACAGAGGAAAGTCCACAAGTTCAGTAATCCCAAGTTCTGAATTGCTGTTTTGCTTTCCTCTTTTTTTGGATTGGGAGACAAAATATCATACCTGTGATATTGGATTTGAGTTACTCGCAGCAATGGCTATGAAGAGTTGCACATCCTGGGATATAATGTCGTGTAGTAAGCTGAATGTTCACCGATATTTTGGAGGAAAATATAGCCTCCATCATCAAGGTTGAAAGAGAAACTAAGCAGAAACCGGAATGCAACAGGTAGCAGCTACTTTCAGCATGCTGGATTCGTAGCTCGGTTAGTTTGTCTTGACTTTCAGCACACTACACAGCGCTGTATCCCAGAAGACTTACTTAATTACTTACTTACTCATGGAGCTGAGCCCTTCTGGAGGAGCCGCCAATTCTGCAGCTACTCAAGAATTTCCCAGCATTTTATGGAACCAGAAGGTTCATTACCGTGTTCACAAGGGCCCTCCACTGGTCCCTATCCTGAGCCAGATCTATCCAATCCATACCATCCCATCCTATCTCTCTGAGATCCAGTCTAATATTGTCCGCCCACCCACGCCTTGGTCTTCCCAGTGGTCTCTTTCCTGCTGGCTTTCCCACCAATATCCTATACGCATTCCTCGCCTCCCCTATTCGTGCTACATGACCTGCCCAACTCATCCTCCTTGACTTGATCATTCTAATTATACTTGGAGAAGAGTACAAGTTATAAAGCTCCTCATTATGCAGTTTCCTCCAACCTCCTGTCACTTCATCCCTCTTCGGTCCAAATATTCTCCTCAACACCCTGTTCTCAAACACCCTCAGTCTATGTTCCTCCCTTAATATCAAGACAAACTTTCACACCTATACAGAACCACAGGCAAAATTATAGTACAGTACTCTTAATTGGTTGTCATATTTCCGTGTAATATTTGAGTGATGTTGAATGTTAAAGACATCTGAAAACAAATGTAGGAATGTATGCAGACATCTCACCCTTCGGCTTTGTCAGTGCACTGATATGACATGTGTTGTGTGTGCAGAAGAGCCGGGCACTCGAAGCCGAGCAGTGGTTCCAGAGGGCCACCGAACTGGCGCCAAACGACCCGACAGTCTTCAAGCATTTCGGTAAGATACAGCACTTATACGAGCATACACCATATTGTGATTTACTGTATACACGCATCATCCTGGAAACCAGTGTCATGCAAACGTTTGCATGGGAGGAGACTGTGTCATTGAATGAGTGCAAGAACCAGGAATATATTTTAACATGCGTTCTTCGTAATTCAGCGTACGATATTGGTAATATTGTCCATTAGTACTATTGAGTACTTCACACAGAACCAGTCACTTCAGGCCCACTCACACTACAAGCATACTTCACAGCGTAAAAATTGTGCCATTCTATTTTACTATGTACTTATTCAACGTGACACAAAGTGTTTCAAATAAACGCTGCAGGTAGTGTGATCAATATCATACACTCTTCAGACTCACTAAGTTTCTGTGAATTATCTTCACTGTTTGAATCCTGTTGTGTATTATTAAGAGGGTTTAATGTGTCTGTCAACACAACGCTTTGTAAGTAAATAAGACTAATATTAACGCGTTAATATTGTTTTATTTTCTACATCACTACAGGTTTCCGTCGGTGTAATTATCATCAGGTGGTTGTAAATATAAACATATCATTTAAAACTACCAACACACTACAGTCGTGTTACAAGGGACAGTTAAATGTATCTTTCTTATCGTTTTACGTTTTCACGTTCTGTTCGGAACTCTGTTACCAACTGGAGGTACTCGAAACACTGCCGCCTTCACTGAAGCAAGGTCACATTCAACACTTTCTGTCAACTTACATCAGTTAGTTTACTCGCGTTTCATTCTTCAGTTGCTTACAGTTTAGAAGATGCTCAAACTGTAATAAATTTGCACATTTTGAAGGGTTGAGGTTGCAGGACCTCTCCCTCAAAGTTGGCAAAAACAGGAAAGTTTGTTTCATATTTTCTCCTCTCCACAGCGTCCAGACCGGCCCTGGGGCCCACCCAAACTCCTATCCAATGGGTAACGAGGGCTCTTTCGCCAGGGATAAAGTGGCCGGGTCGTGAAGCTAACCACGCACCTGCAACTAGTGCCAGGGACAAGAAAACGTGGATCTATCCATTCCCCTATACGCCTTCATGGCGTAGTGCTTAATTAGTTACCCCCTAGAATAAGGACAAAGTTACCTTTTACGCTGTGGAAAACTGGATGACGTTTTAAGTCACCATAGCCACCATGAGACCCGAAACGTCCCCCCAAAATACTTTTGTGTTTTTTTCCCCAAATTCCAAGTTGGTACTCGTCACTTTCAATAAAGAGCGAAACCCACATTTTCTGTAAGATCTCTCGCAAGAGGAACTACTCGTGAACTAATTCTGGTTCTGGGGTAGCTCTCACGTCGATTCCGCCTTCACACGGAATTACTACTCTGTCCCCGCTACAGACTCTCGCCCGACTTCTCCGTTATTCTGGCAGCACATTATTCGGCACGGACCCCATAGAAAACACCCTCCTCTGTTGTACTAAAACGCAATTGCCAAGCAACGTGTTATAACGATGTATTCTCGATTATTGTCTGTATTCGTTACTGTGAGAATGTTTACGGGGTCGTTGCCTAGCAATGATGACATTTCTCTATTGGAATCTGACCCTGTGTTTTTTGCAAGAACGTGTGGTCTGTAGGTGGCCAACAAAGTTTCGCAGGAACCTGCTGTCTCCGTCTTCACAGTAGACGTTTTCTGTCTTAAAGATGGAAGCAGCAGAATCCTCCCAGATATTATATCTACGTACCAGACTACACGACCAAACAACCCAAAACATCAGAATCCAAGTACTCGCTGCCCTGACAATTTCAAACCTCTTTGAGTCACATCCTTTCTCTAACGCTTGTTGCCTCACACCTGTTAAACAGCTCTGCCGTGGCTTCACTTCCTCAAGAGCTCTGTAACAACTTGGCGCAATGAAAGCGCAGTGAATAAAGCCACTTCTGTTTCAAGCCTACCTGATTAATGATTGTCAGCGAATTTAATTTTTGTCAGTATAGTCCCACAATAATTCCTCGTTACCTTATTAACACGTATAGTATATATCACATTAAAATTTCCTTCTGCAGGAAGTACAAGCATTTATTTAAAGAACAAGAAAATGAAAACTCGAGCAGGATGCAAGTGTACTTCAAACTGGGGTACAGATTTCTTTCCTTGGTTTCAAATTCGGACTACTGGTTTAGTTAGTTCTACACGCTTATGTGCAACAATTTATTTAAACTTAATAAAAGATAGTCACTTTAAGAATTTTCACATGTCTCGACCGAAATGGTCATCATCAGGTGTTGAGGAAACTGCTGTCTTTCTGCGATGATGTTTATTTACTGATATTTGGTTCCCCTGGTGCGCATGTGCGTGTGTAACTAGTACAAATTCTTCTATTAGTATTTATGTTTGCGAAGTTTTTTTGTATACTTTTACTTGTTTGAGTACATACATTCTTCCTTGATGTCATGTCGTGTTAAAAGTTCAACAGAATGCTACAGTATAATATTTTGACTACTACACTGAAGCGAATACATTTTATAAATATTTTTATTGTCATAATCATCAGTTATATCGAAACGAAGATATTTATAAGTTATAAATTACTGTAACTCTGTAATCATTGACTGTGACAAGACAGCCATCTCTACCACACGAATTATTACATGCGCTATAGAGCAAATTTGCAGGCTGTGTTGTGGAACTGCTGTTGCATGTCGAGTTCACAGTTTTTCTTGCCGAATTATTTCCATTGAGGCACGTGTTTCTCCCGCCTTCCTCTCAGTTTCAAGTGATATATTTCCTGTTGATACAGCTGAAGATTTTCCTGTAGGCGATCTGTTAGTGATAATGCGACTACGTCTCAAATTTCCAATCATCTCTCTTATTTATTTTTACCCAAGGTGAGGCGATTTAGTATGTTCAAACTGTTTACGCAACGGTACAGCAGTTCGTAACCTTTGTCTGCTTCTTCTGTTTCCAGAGTGCGAGGTACAGTTCTGTGTGTCCAAATTTATTTTCATGCTACCAAGTAGATTGTCTCAAAGGGTGATTTGTGGCCGGGAGGTGCCAGGTTAGATTCTTGATCGGCACATCGTATGTCCATACCGAGGTTACTGATCGTTTCACGGAGCCCTTCTGGACTAATTCCGCTACAGTGCTCGAAAATAGGTTATTACCACATTCCTCCATGTCCTTACCGATCCACTGTTCACAGTCATCGAATTATTGAAAGTTACAGCATCCGATATATTAATTAAAAAAACTAAACTCCGTTGCCTGTAGTCCGCAAGCTAACTATACCGACCGAGTGACCGCCTCTTGTCAGCGAAGTTAGTTCCAACTTTAACGGATAGATGGCGTCGTGTGGTCAGCGTAAAGAATCCCCACGGCCATTAATTTCGGTTTTCTAGACCGAAGCCGCTACAAGTAGCTCCTCAATTTTGCTCACGAGGCCGAGTGGACCTAATTCCAGACCGACTACTTCTCAGAAAATCTGGTAGCGCCGGGAATCGAACACCTGACCTCTGGACCATAGCCAGGAACTCTTCACCACTAGATCACAGAGGCGGTCAGTATATATTCACGCAAAGGTAAAAACATAGTTACGTCAGATATTCTAAAAAGTTAATTATGGTTCTTTATCTTACTTCTCACGTCTGTGCTATGTTCTCTATTCGTACTACTCGTTTGCTCCATCAAAACAACAGCAAGACCTATGTCTGTGCCTTCCTTCTTTATTCTGCCCGTCAAATTCTCTATCCCATAAAACTAGATTCACAATAAAGTTGCTCGTCTTGAAACAGAGACATGAAGACAACAGGAAATTGTCACGCTGAAATCGCGTTGCAGTAAGGCGCTGAGAATCAGCTGAATTCGAACTTCTGTGGTGCGATATCTGCAGGCTCTTCCATCAATCAGGGTACACCTGTGCGAGACAGCTGTCACTCATCAGGATGGCATGTATGCACTGGAACATTGCCATTAATGAAGTGAAATGCGTGTCGCCCTCCGACCAATGGATTGACAAATGAGAAATCCTATGGCTTCTTTATGAATGATTAACTGTCGCCACTGCAGTTCCCTGTATTCAACCTGGCGGTATCAAACCTTGCTCTGTCTGTTTTCTGTTGGCTATTTTTCGATGCTGTCAGTATCCAGACTTTCTTTTAGTAATATTCATGTTCATTCCAAAAACTGAAAATCAGACGGTGGAAAGCGACATGGTTGGATTTTTCACTGCTCTGAAGGCACGAAGTATGAGACACCTCTTAACACCAGAAACAAATAAGAGATAAATTTATGCCTGCACGAGCATTCCTATTTTCGAACTGTAAAGACACATATGAGACTGGCTGCGCAGATGAATACACTCCGATATGGACAAAATGCTTATAATGAATTTCGCAACGGCAGAATACAGTTCGAGTTTCTCCCTCGCACCTATAACGGCAGAATACAGTTCGAGTTTCTCCCTCGCACCTATAACGGCAGAATACAGTTCGAGTTTCTCCCTCGCACCTATAACGGCAGAATACAGTTCGAGTTTCTCCCTCGCACCTATAACGGCAGAATACAGTTCGAATTTCTCCCTCGCACCTATAACGGGAGAATACAGTTCGAGTTTCTCCCTCGCACCTATAACGGGAGAATACAGTTCGAGTTTCTTCCTCGCACCTATAACGGCAGAATACAGTTCGAATTTCTCCCTCGCACCTATAACGGGAGAATACAGTTCGAGTTTCTCCCTCGCACCTATAACGGGAGAATACAGTTCGAGTTTCTTCCTCGCACCTATAACGGCAGAATACAGTTCGAATTTCTCCCTCGCACCTATAACGGGAGAATACAGTTCGAGTTTCTCCCTCGCACCTATAACGGGAGAATACAGTTCGAGTTTCTTCCTCGCACCTATAACGGCAGAATACAGTTCGAATTTCTCCCTCGCACCTATAACGGGAGAATACAGTTCGAGTTTCTCCCTCGCACCTATAACGGGAGAATACAGTTCGAGTTTCTTCCTCGCACCTATAACGGCAGAATACAGTTCGAATTTCTCCCTCGCACCTATAACGGGAGAATACAGTTCGAGTTTCTCCCTCGCACCTATAACGGGAGAATACAGTTCGAGTTTCTTCCTTGCACCTATAACGGCAGAATACTGTTTGAATTTCTCCCTCGCACCTATAACGGGAGAATACAGTTCGAGTTTCTCCCTCGCACCTATAACGGGAGAATACAGTTCGAGTTTCTTCCTCGCACCTATAACGGCAGAATACAGTTCGAATTTCTCCCTCGCACCTATAACGGGAGAATACAGTTCGAGTTTCTCCCTCGCACCTATAACGGGAGAATACAGTTCGAGTTTCTTCCTCGCACCTATAACGGCAGAATACAGTTCGAATTTCTCCCTCGCACCTATAACGGGAGAATACAGTTCGAGTTTCTTCCTCGCACCTATAACGGCAGAATACAGTTCGAATTTCTCCCTCGCACCTATAACGGGAGAATACAGTTCGAGTTTCTCCCTCGCACCTATAACGGGAGAATACAGTTCGAGTTTCTTCCTCGCACCTATAACGGCAGAATACTGTTTGAATTTCTCCCTCGCACCTATAACGGGAGAATACAGTTCGAGTTTCTTCCTTGCACCTATAACGGCAGAATACAGTTCGAATTTCTCCCTCGCACCTATAGCGGCAGAATACAGGTCGAGTTTCTCCCTCGCACCTATAACGGCAGAATACAGGTCGAATTTCTCCCTCGCACCTATAGCGGCAGAATACAGGTCGAGTTTCTCCCTCGCACCTATAACGGCAGAATACAGGTCGAGTTTCTCCCTCGCACCTATAACGGCAGAATAGGGGTTGCGTTTCCCCCCATATCCAACAACGATCGCAACGCCTTTCTTATAGATAAAGTAAGGAAATAAGTCGGCTTCGGCTCAATCCCACGTAGGGTTTAAAGTGGGGTAGGTCCTCTACCAACACTCCAAATTTTTTAGAGTAAGGTGCAACGGTGTGGAAATATATAAAGAACCAACACACACACACACTTCTTTATATACAGAGAGCAAATCTAATCGTGCCGATTCACAGAAAAAGAAAAATATCTTGTTAAGCCTAAACAAGGAGCTCTGCTGATTCGTCTCGGCCAGAATAAGTTCAAAAGTTCTACCGAAATTTCCTACCGATTTACCTCTCTATAAGTTAGACTATGTAGTACGTTTCTCTCCAGTCATGCGTATTTCTTTGAATTTTTTAAGCATTGTCATTTGTGGCAGTTCACTTTGACAGTTCTGGCGGTTTCTGAAATTTTTCGCTGAATGTATGTCATCTGTTGATGCAAGGGAAAGACTGACAAGGAGCATTCAGAAAAAAAAAGATTACTGTGTACAATATTTCAAGAAGCGTACAAGTTGTATCAATCTCGTAAATAAGTTGTCACTCCCATTAACTAAAGCTAATCTGACCTCGCGTACCGATATTACCATGTGACCAGGTTAGCAGGAACCACGAGAATCGCTGAGGGGTGTCACATGCCTGTGTGGCAGAATAAAACTGTCCAAAAGAAAGGCAACCAGACAGGGCAGCCAGCATGTTCGTTATTGTATAGGCATAAGTTACAATCTCACTGTAATTAACTGATACACTGTGACACTGCACTTGTTCACATTCGTTGCTGTTTTACCATTAAATTCAGTGCGGTGTTATATCTTGCTGACGATACAATCGCTGATTCTTTACAACAACTGTCAAGAACCACCCTTTCCGACGACTGCCTACTCCTAACGCCCCTTCTAAAATGGTGTCACATTGGACAGTAGCAGTTTCCATTGGCCAGAAGGCTCGTAAGTCCCCACTCATGTAGCCTAGTTTTGTTTTCTTGAAGTGGGGTGAGACTGAGACCTCTCGGTACGTCGACAACTAACTGACCTAATGTATAAGCCCCGGATGATAGATGATAAGTGTGGAGCAGTCGGTGGAATGAGAATTAGCAGGGGAAACCGAAGTATTCGGAGAAAATCTGCCCCAATGCCACTTTGTCGACCAGAAATCCTACATGACCTGACTTTGGCTCGAACCCGGGCCGCAGCGGTGGAAAGGCGACGACTAACGGCGTGAGCTATGACACGGCCTCTTATGTGGCCTAGCAGCACACTTTTAAACCCAATCAGAAGCAACTACCGTTAAGATATCATCAACTGTTCTGTTACATGCATTATGTCATGTAAAACAAATTCCGTGGTTTTAGCCCGCAAGTGAACTATACGGACCGAGCGACCGCCACTTGTCGGCGAAGTTTGTGCCAACTTTAGCGGATAGAGGGTATTTCGTGGTCAGCGCAACGAACCTCCACGGCCATTAATTTCGGTTTTCTAGACCGGAGCCGCTATTTCCTTGAAATAGCTCCTCGATTATCCTCACGAGGCTGAGTGGACCTCGTTCCAGACCCACTACTTCTCAGAAATTTTGATAGCGCCGGGAATCGAACCCGGATCTCTCGATCTGTACCCAGGAATAGCCTCAAGTCCAAGAAACTAATGCCACCACACCTCGGAACGAAGAACTGATAACGCCTGGGGAAAGGCATTTTATAGTACACCGAGTCCATTGTTTAGATGGTAATGGACAACTGGAAACGTTATGGCAGGAAGCCATTATATCTAAAGCAAGGCACCGCAGGTTGGACACACGAATATGGACAACTTTTGGACTGTTGAAAAATACGTAATTATTTTTCTTCTTAATGTTTCTTCATAAAAGTAAATGTAGGCCTTTATGTAAATATATAAGTAGGCGTTTATAAGGTGCTTGTCCTTGAACAAAATGTATATTTACATTTGATCAACGAAATCTAATAATGAACAAGATTAACATTATTGTAAAATACATGAAATTTATCCATGATATGTATACAGTTGCCGTCTTGTAGTGCATTCAATTTCACCTATTACTTCACGACATGTTTCGGCACCATAGTGCCATCATCAGGTGCCCTAATTACGCTAATCCATTGCATTGCTTGCCCTCATATATCTTCACAACACCATTTAAAAAGTATTTTAAAAGTGCGTATTTGTCAACTACAATAAATTTACACTCACTAAAACTTGTTAAGATTATTCATCTTGTGTGTCCTAATTAAAACTTGAAATTTAAATGTCACCAGTATTCTTTCATCCAGACGAGCGGAGATACGACAGCCGCAACGTAACTGGCACTTGTACTGAAAGTGTTTTCAGTCTCCGCTGTAGAAATTAGGCCCGCTGTGGACTGTGCACTTACTCAGACACTTCTTCTCAATGGTTAGGAACTTTAGAACGTGTAAGTGCCAGCCGGCGTCGGAAATAATTGGGAGAATAAACTCCATAGAATCACACAAAGGTTTGTCGAATTATTCTAGAAGTGGTTTTCCTAGCGAACTTATCATCGGAAACACGTAATTTCTCAAGAGCTTAAATGTTTTCTGTTCTGTATATACCACATCCGTTTGTCTCTCTAACAAACTCAGCCGTATTTACTCAAGGTACAATAACATTTTGAGGTACGGCAAACCGCTGTGCTCTGCTTCGAGTGTACTTCAAGCCCGAGTTCTGCCATAAATGTCGGTATTGCCAAGGGAGTGTCACATGAGTGGGGTCGTAATATGAAAAACAAATACAAAACTATTATCACCAGAGAGTGTCGTTTGTTTAATGTCGAATTCCTACAAAAGTTCGTTGCGCTGCTACTGCCCACGTCAAGGAACAATGGCTGTATTGGCATGAAACAATTTCGTCTCTAGGTCCACCATCAACAAATTTTGTATATGACTTTTATTCATTTGGGTTCAGGTTAGTGTTCCACACTGTTTTTAGTTTTCTTTAACAAATCGGTCTAATGCCATCAGAATAGTCCACGATTTATTTCTTCCGTCTTCCGGTGCATACACTCATCTATCCCCTCTTCTCACTCGCACTACATGTTTCGGCACAAAAGTGCCATCTTCAGGTGCTGATTCAATCTACGCCAAACTAGTTCATTGCATGCCTTCTCTTAATGTTAAAATAACTAAAATATATATTTATCATATATATTGATAAACGTTGAGTGTTAAAATATTAAAATTGTACAGGATATTTCATTCCTACGTCGTATTTCACTACGCGAGTCACGTTTATTCTCTTCTGTTGGAGCACTCTTTCACTATCGTGTGTGTATTGTGCTCTGTGTTGCGTCTTGCTCCTGTGACTGCGTGTGTTATACTGCTGGGCCTGCTCATGGACTTAAATCAGTGCAACAGGACGCTAAAATATAACGCCATCAGAATATTTTGAAGGAGACTAGGACATTTCTCTTCTTTTATCATTCATTATTGCAGTCCACATCACATAAATTCTTCTTTTTTCTTGATGGATTCGGCTCTCAGACCAGTTCCTTTTAAGAATTAAGACCGAATTCTGAAATTTGATTCTTGCAGACAGTCGGCAAAGTAAACAAGTAAGTAACGGTATCCCTGTAACAAGTCGTGGAGGCCCATACAATTGTGAGATGTTGAGGTTCCCACATTTTCTAGACAATCAGCTCATAGATGGCGGTAAGGTTGTCAGCCTTACGCGCCGGCCGCCCTTTACCTCCAAGAATATTCCTGGTACTCATTTCTGTTAGAGGCTGAGTCGACCCAGGGCCATAGTGCGGCTGGAAGGAGTAGGTCAATTGAAAAAATCCACCTCATCGGATTCGATCCCGCGACCTTCCGGCTTGTATCATAGTGCCTCAATCAATTACGGTACCGCGTGCTCCCACAGACAGTCGGTAACTCCTTAAAGGGGTGGTCATCCCGTCGCAAGGTCGCTGCCTACACAGAATAAACGCAGACTCGAATTGGATTTGAAACCACGATCTCAGTGTTTGAGCGGGCGAAGACATCGCGCAACCAGTATGATAGGCATGTTACATAAGTTGGGAAGTGAAAACCCGCCTGTAAACGAGAGGACGGACAAGAGGTATTGGATTCTAACCGACATAAATCGGTTCTCTTGCATGACATTCCCGCAGGTTCTCTCAGTTCTCCGAGATAATGCTTTGCAGTAGATAACAGAAATCGCAGTCTCTTATTTGAATCCTCGTAGCCGTAACAGACGCATTTTGAGGTATAAAAAATATCTCCACCTCAAAATTTTTCTGCTGAGACGGTGTCATGGTTGAATTCAGACCATTGTGGGCCTGTTACATTTGTGTGAGGATCATTACGATCTCAGCGTCGTGGGTGACTTCTTCTCTTCAGTCGTTCGCCACAACTAACGCCACCCCCACCACCACCACCACTCTCATCAGCAATAAGGCTGACACTTTTTCCACCATAAACAATATTTTTACTTCCACATCTATCAGCATCTCCTCCAGTTACATCATTCTGACCCCCGTTCATCCTATCACACTAACAACATTACTATGATTTGTAGGATATGTGGGAGTCCGTTGAAAATCAACCGATGTTTCGGAGGAACATATCGCCTCCATCTAGAGGGTAGAAGAATAAGCCGAGACCTGCTTGCATGCTGGTTTCTTGTTCGGCTTATTCTTCCATCCTGAAGATGGAGGCGATATGTTCCTCCGAATGGTAGTTTGACTTTTAATGGACTACAAGGCGCTACATCCCAGAAGATAGTACTCCTCCGAATCATCGTTTCATTTTATGTGTATTTGTTTTGCATAAAGAAACAAGGATTCGCGGAATATTTCAGTCTTTAAAATCATGACTGCCATTTTACTTGAAAGCGTAATTAATTTCTACAGGCGTAAAATGGTGCTACAGCGCCACCCGAAGAAGCCGTGAGGGAGAGGGGAACTAAAGCTAGCCTTATGGTGAAGATTCGGTTTACAGATCCCGCTACACAATGAAGAGTTTGAGAAATATGTCGCCAAATTGATTTGGTTATAAATACCATAAGAATGACGCGAATGAGGAACGGGGTTTCAGTCTCTTGTACCTTAGTTTATGTCATTTAGAGTTATATTCTTCTTACGGCCTCCAGTCCACGTAAATTCCAACACATTCACGCACCTTTAACTGCAACTCTCGATTCTGTTTGACGTGGCCCGCCAACACGTGCTGGTGCCTCGTGTTGTTTGTCATCTCCACTTTAAGACAGACAACAGACGGAGTTTTCCACATCGTTGGACCGAAGGATGTAAGTAGCAGTGAAGGGTCGCCTTGGAATGGCCTTACGTTCATCTAACTGGCTAATTTTTGTGCCAGGAAACACGCAGACACGTAAAGGTATGATTCGCAAGAATCGATTAGAACAGCACGACTCAAGCCGCAGCGGCTGTAGGATTGCACCATTCATAAGACGCGGCTGTAATCGGGTAGATTTGGTGCGGTTGGCGTAATTACGTACTTCCCGATAGTGAGAGGGAAACACATGGATAAAAGCGGTGCTCTTCGTCTACTGATGCTCGAAGAGGAGGAAGACGATGAAATTTTGCATCTGATATTGAACGAGAATTGAGGAAATACGTGTAGATCTGTGCATGACATGTTCAAAGCAAGATTGGAGGAGGGATTAAATACCATCCTAATTAATAGGCACCTAATGAAGGATGAATGTGCCACTAATTCAATTAAAACAATGTCTTCTGTGCTTGAAAATGCCATTGTTGTATCCTCTCGAAGCGATACGGTCCATGAGACTGTGCGGCTATACTGGTCTTGTAGGCAGTCGACCAGAGACGCTGCGGTTGAATAATTTCCTACTGCGCATGTGCAGACCGCCGCATCGCCAGACGCAAGAGACGCTTCTTGCGAATTATACCTTAAAACAGGATCAGCAGCGGCAAGATGTCTCGCGGAAGATCGAGCAGGTTTCCCACATATACAAATACTTCCTTGGCAATCTCAATTTGCTTGTCAGATTCCCCTGGACACAATTTTAATGTTGCTATTCCGTGGGATGAAATCCCCTCCCCCTCGTTTGAACACAGACCGAACTCCATTTTGTGCTTATGTTGCAGGTCAGTTCCTTACAGAGCTGGAACGTCACGCGGAGGCGGCTGCGCAATACGTGCGGGCAGTGGAACTAGCGCCTGCGCAGTACGATCTTGTGCTGAGTGCGGCCACAGCGTTGAGGCATGCCGGCCACAAGCAGCGTGCAGAACAATTTTATCGACGAGCAGCTGAGCTCAAGCCTCAGGTATACCTCACATAACGAGTCATGGGATGCACTCAGAATTCTGTTCTTTTGGACGGGGTCACAACATGGACGTGTCCGTTTGAGGGAATGATGGGCACAGAGACGGATCATATCGGTCTTGCTTGGCTTCGTGCACACCAAATCGGCTGGTAGAGGCATTCCATCACACTACGGCTTTACCTCGCATCGATGCCGTTTAATTGTTAAGAAAACTCCGTGGCCTGTATTCCGCAAGCGAACTATACCGACCGAGCAACCGCCGCTTGTCGGCGAAGTTAGTGCCAACTTTTGCGGATAGAGGGTGTCACGTAGTCAGAGCAACGAATCCCCACGGCCGTTAATTTCGGTTTTCTAGACAGGTGACGTTACTTTTCCATTGAAGTAGCTCATCAGTTATGCTCACGAGGCTGAGTGGACCCCGTTCCAGACTCACTACTTCTCATACCTCGTTGTTTACACGTTAACAGGAATATTCACATTTGTTAGAAATATATCTAAAGGCATGTAAACAGTATTTAAACATACGCTTCATATCTTTAAGAAACCAAACTGAATTCTGTTTACAGACAAAGGTTGCCTCGTGCTGGTAAGAGCATAGATTTTTACATTTAATGCAAGTAAAAAAAAATACTATGAGATTCAGATATTTGCATAGAATTTAAAGTGTAAGGAAGGGAAGAAATGTTTTCTTACACTGGTCTGAGCGGCCTCCGTAGTCTAGAGGTAACGTTCCCACCTCATGACTCGTGGTACGCGGGTTCAAACACGGCGGAGGTCGTGAATTTTTAAGGGCGGAAAAATTCAGGGAACAAGTCCTCCGGGAGGGACTTTAAGCCTTAGGTCCCGTGTCGTAGCTTTACGGCACGTAAAAGAACCTCATATCTCCAAAGGAGGTAACTGAGCCAAATTCAAGGAACAACAGTAGTCTCTAACGCCTCTGATAGATGGCGGAAGCATTATAGATACCGCCAAGCCAGTAGAGGCTGAACTCGCTGGCTCGGTCGGGACTGATGGTACGCACCAATATCGGTAGGGTATAGAGACTGGCAGAATATCATAGAGGGAAGCGCAACGGACCAATACTGGTCTAAGTGCATGGGGAAACCCACCCTCTCCAATAACTAACTAACTAACTAACTAAACTGGTCTGAAAGAAGGCTGAAAAGCATTTCAGCGGTTTGGTAATAATAGCCCAACTGAAGTGAGTATTTTGGGGCCAAGAGAACGGCGAATTGCATAAACCAAATACAGTCTAGAGATCTGCCTGACCGTGCTGTGCCCTTGCTCATCTTGCTTTCAGGAAGCGAGGAGTCACCTGAACCTGGGTGCCATGTTGCATCTGAACGGGAAATTCATGGAGGCAGCGAGCTGCTACAGAGAAGCACTACGCCTTCAGCCAGATGACGTCACTACACTGACAAATCTGCATAAGCTCTATAACTTGCTGGGCAAGAGAGGGACAACGTGACGTCACACCTCCAACCCTACAGCACCCCCCGACTGAGTAGTCACTGGGCGGTGGCGCGAAATAATTATTGATTCACTTAATGGAACAATTACACAATTCGTGTATCGTTGATCTCTTTGTTAATTCCTTGCCCTAAAGCTCGGAATAAATAAGCCTACATGAACTGGAAGACTCATCCAACAGACGTAAAATCAACTAACTCAACTTTCAGCATTAAGAATTGTTCTGCTGCGACTGGACAATTCTTTAAAACAGTTTGCTTGTCTCCCTAATAATTTTGCACTGTACACCTTTAAATTAACGGTAAGGAATGACTACGTTTACGTCAAGTTGATTTGATAAAGTATGTCTTATTACACTCGGACTGCTCTCCACGTGGGTAATGTGTCCCTTTCTTGGAAGAGCAAGGAAACCGAGCAGAGGCTGTGCGAATTGGTGTGTACGTCATTCCTACAAGTTTCACACGCCAGAAACACTGGAAAATATTACACACCTAAAGTATACAGAAGAAAAGAAAATTAAGAAGATTAACAAACAGCAAACTTTAAGTTTGCAGTTGGAGGAAGACGGTGACCTTGGCAATATTATTTTGATATTTTTAAATATATCTTCCCATTAAATGAAGTTTACGGAATATATATTGTATAAACTTACATTTCTCTTATGTTTTATCTTCATCGCAAACAAAGAATCTCGAAATGTTTCCTCACGGAAGCCCATGATATCAAAACTTTTTCATACATAATTTTTGGTCTTATTTTTTGTGTATTACGTTCTCGTAATTTTTCTAAAAGTCTTAGAACTGCGAACAAGATCTAATCAAGAGTTTTGTAATAGTCCCGTTTTATTGTTCTAATAGTATCAATTTTAATTCGCCAATAAGAAACAACGCGAAAAAAAAGGATAAAATAGATGGAAAAACGTTTTCTTATACGAAGTGAAAACTTGATCACTTGAGGCATAATTTTGTTCCGAAGCGTTCTTATGCCTCATTGTAGACATTCTTACAGAGTTCTAAGGGCAAATATGGATTCATGTCAGTACGGAGAGGAAACTTAAATTGCAGATCGGGAGACGCAGTAGTAAGCAGACAACTAAGTACATTTTACAAGGTAATGAAAGCAGGATTAATTGTGTCATGTTTTTGGATAAAATATGTTTAAAAAGTTTAATTATTACGAAGTCGTACTTTTATATCAGCGTACTGTGTGTGGTTCCAACGTTCGAGACCTGCATCCGGTGGTGTTGCGAGTCAGCAAAAAATCACGCATGCGCATGAAAGTCCCTTCTACCACTACGCTCAGTTTCCCCACCTCTTTGGCCATTACTTACAGCGGAAAAAAATAAAGTCGGATACTTTTTGGACATTATTTAATTTCTTCGGTTATATTGTTGGACCCAATAGATAGAGCTAGTCCTTATCTCCGGACACCTGTGCCAACACAAGAGAGGACACACAAGTGAAGCACAGCACAAACCATCAGCAAGATTTAAGACAAAACGTTAAGAACTCCACGTGTATGGAGCCTAGCACCAGAGATCTATCACAATAAGTCATCACTGGATATATGAATTCTCCGTATTATACTAACACAAGAAACATACATTTCCCCACTGAATCTACACTGGACGGAGTCGCAGTTTTTGTCTTCCGGTGCGATAATGGCAGTTCATAAGGGAGAGATGTTGATGCAGGGTTGACTGATAGGTTTGTCTATCGAAAACATGTGGGCGGATTTCTTATTTCTCCAGTATGTGGTGTTTGGTGCAATCTGCAAGACCTACCCTTCGTTCCAACAAATTTCGTGGGCCTCTTCGTATGCATGCTAAGCTAATTTTGATTTTTCAAGCTGACCTTGTGTCAGGTTGCATTTTGGTTCTAAAAGCCTGCTTGTTTCGCCGATGTAACATCTGCCACACTCACATGGGATATTCTGTTAGTTCCCTGGTGTTAAGCGTCATAAGTGTGGCGTTTTCAATGTTAACTCTCTCAGAAAGTTTGTGTTGTGCTTGGCTTGTATACCCTATCTCGTGTTGGTGCAGGTGTCTGGAGATAGGGACTAGCTCTACGATTGGGTCCCACTGAGTAGGTTTTACCTGAAGACCGAGACAGAATCCAGTCTCCGAAACATTTTTCTTTTGAAAAAAAAAAAAACAGGACGATGGATAATGTCCGGAAACATAATACTTTTATTAATGAATCATCGTCACAAATTTTAGATCTTATTAACTATGCCCTTCCTTTACATGATATCTAATATAAGCAGCCGATCAAAGTTGTTTAGTTCATTCTTCAGTAACGAAATAACAGGCATGCCACACCACGCAAGATTTTTATTGAATTAACAATAAATTTATATTATTAAAGTGAAATTTGAGATTTTCACGGCGGTGACTAAGAAGAATGCCGTCTTCTGGGATGTACCGTCGTGTAGATATTGTGTTAACAGACGTTTCGAAGGAACGTATCGCTTCCGTCTTCAGGGTATAATGCGAGAGCGAGGATCCAGCATGAGCAGGTGGCTGCAGACTGCAGCCCACATCCCAGAAAACGGCGTTCTTCTTATACTATTAATTTCGGGAAATGGAAGCTAGAATTTTCATCAGATTCCGAAAGAAACAACAAGACAGAAACATCTACTCTCGAGAATTTCTGAAGTTAAGAATTCTGAACTTATGTAAATGGCAATACAAAGCGCACGCAGATCTGTAAATATAATGGGAGCTCGTAGTACGTCGTTTGTCTGATTTCAGCTCCCATTTTGGATTCTGAATTTTATAAATATTAACATTATAAGGCCGTGCATCATATCCGGCTCATTAATTTCAACAGTCAGTTGATTTCATGTCGGCTGTTTTATACATAATCGTAATCATTATACAGAAGAGATCCGATCCGTATGAAAGGAAGAGAGATCGCATTTCCTCGGTTATACAACCTTAACACGAATTTTATGCGATCCTGCAGGAAGATTAAGGATAATCTGAACAAGAAAATACGGGAAGATCTCGGAAAGCCTACTGTCTCGTTGCAGTTCTACTTACCTACTCTTATTCCTGTTTTATTTTATTCCCCTAAATAACTTATTTCTTAAGTATGCATTTTTATATGTTAAATTTGTCAGATCCAACCTCAGAGTTTTGCACTATTTCTATGAGTGTAGCCAGTGACTTACAATCATTATTTCACATAATGTTCGACGTATCTCGTGTCACTTGATTATTTCAAATGGTTCGTTACTTGCAACCATCGAACCTAAAGACATATTTCACACAATCGCCGCATTCTTCTTCTATATTGAGTTTGCCCCATCAAAATTACACATTTTAATGGCCGGTTGTCATACATCATTCCAGGACCGTAAGTTAAATGGCGCTAGTGTCGCTTCCTACCAACAAATATGCTCGTCCTCTAGGTTGTTACACCTGATTGTGGGAAATTAAAATGCGCGATGCTGGAGTTCACTTCGGTGGGATGAATTTCATACCAAATTTCGTGAAAGTCATAGAACTGGTTCAAAGTCTGAAAGGATTGCATGAGCCCACTGTCACCACTTACGAAAGAAAAGAGAGCTAAAGAAATTCATTCAACTAGAAAAGATTGATGAAAAGAAAACGGGTGGGTGAGGGTAATGCAAATATCTTTAATTTGTTGTGCATCACAATAAATTGTCGTTTTACAGTGGCAGAAGCCAGTCGTTATTATGCTCGTACTTTATATATCCATGTGACGTATGCTTAGCCATTTGCATAGTGTACGTACGTTCAAACTCATACCTACAAATAAACAGAAATGCAGAGGCGTAATCATTTTTAATAACGCACGATCTCTTGCTTCCATCCTTGTACACTAAAACGCCTCCCATACTGAAGTTTCTATGTCTGTATCCCCGAACTGTACCGAGATCTTCATGCTTTTCCTCATTACGATCGGCAGGCGTAATAAAATGGCACGCTGGACCACTGAATATGAACTAGATCATTTGGACCTTCCGGCATCAGTGCAATTTTATTATTACTGGTTATACACATAAGCTGTACAGTTGTTATGCTCTGCACGGGAATCAGTCGATTCAACATTGCATTTTCCATGAAATACTGCGTTATAGTAAAGCATATCCAGCGCTACTGAAACCTGACCCTACGATTATAACGCTGTTGTAGGCTTACACGTTTGGGGAATATCTGAATAATTATTTAACTAAAATCAGTTCAAATAGGAGTAAGTGCAGTTTGTATCCATAGTGTATTGAAATCAAAAGACTGACTCAATAATTTACGTAGGACATAACTTACGTGCGGGCGGTGTCCTGTAAAATGAGAACACCCACACTGTAATGCATGGCGCAACAAGCTCTTTCTGTGTTCATAAATATTCTCTTCGAATAGACTTGAAAGGATTCTGACGATGGTGTATGCTGTACAGAACTATAAGATTTATTTTGGACTCTATCCATCGTCTGGTATATATAAGACAAAAAACCACGTTTCGGAGACTGGATCTGTCTCCGTCCTCAGGTGGATGGAGCAAGATAGACCTACTCAGTTGGGCCCGTTAGAAAGACCTAGTCTCAATCACTGGAACTTATTTAATTTTTTAAAAAAATCCAGTGATTGAAGACTAACGGGCCCAACTGAGTAGGTCTATCCTGCCCCATCCACCTGAGGACGAAGACAGACCCAGTCTCCGAAACGTTGTGTTTTATTTTGTGACCAGTGACCAGAAGACGAGGAAGAAGACGTAAGATGATGCTGGATGACTTTGGGGACAGAAGAGGATATTTTATTTGAAGGAGAAAGCTCGAGATCGCATTAAGTGGAGGAACTGTTTTGGAAGAGACTGTGGACCTGTCGTCTGACAGATTACTGATGAATGAATGAATGAATGAATACCAGACGATGGACAGAGTCCAAAATAAACCTTATAGTTCTTCTCTTCGTCAGAAATTCCTCCTCTTGAAACAAAATGTTTTCAGGGTAAGAGCAGGATTACAAGGTGCGGGGTGGGGCCAAGTTTCTCCAGCAATCTAACCGCCTAATTCCACCTCTTTCAAATTCAATATTTTCTGATGCCTAATAATTACGTGGTCAGTATATTATTTACCTTACTGGTGTCATTAAATGAACTATAAATAAAAAACCGATATTCAGTATCCCGGTAAAGTCACGTGTGTAAAAATTTCTAAAGACTATGTGACTGAGCGCCGGTCACGTTAGCCGAGCGGTCTAAGGCATGCACTGTCTTCGCTCCCTCGGAAGCCGGGATCGTGGGTTCGAATCCCACTCAGGTCATGGATGTTTAGTTTGTGTGTGTGTGCGTTTTTCTGTGTTTGTGCACAGGTAGAGGCCTTGCGACGAGCTGATCATCCGCCCAAGGAGTCCTACCGAATGTGTAAGATCTAGTAAACCGAAGTGAAAACGGACAGTTTCATGGAGGTAGGTCTAGGCCCTCTGGGGCCAAGGAGAAAAAATGTGACTGAGCAATTGGCTGAAGCCGTAATGATCTTGTTTATATTCCGAAGGATTGCTGCCTGCAACTTGGCCTGGGCACCAAGTCTTCACTGACGACTTGGCTTTCCCAGTCCAGGAGAATGTTGTAGTGAAATAGACTGTTCCCTTAGAGCTCATCAGATTCGAGTATCCCTTGAAGACACCGGACCCAGAATAAACATTTCAGTTGATACAGAGATTGGAATAACTTTCTATCGATCGAAATACTGAGAGAAGTGTTTCGTTTCCAGGGGTATTCGAATATACACAGTGGCCGGTCGGAAGTGTACTTTCCGGTGTGAAATGAACTTCATTTTGGATCATTGTGTAATATGTACTTTCGAATTTGTAGTTGTGCCTAAGTCATCTGAAGTAGAATAAGTGAAACAAAGTATCGCATATTGAAAACGGGTGGGTAGAGAAGCTTTGGAATAGGACTTACTGCAAGAAAACCTGTTTCAGTGTTTCACACAGCTGCGTATTTTTACGTGAGGCGGTATGTTATTTATTTGCGCCGATCTGGAGGGTATACACGCAAATTGAAAAAACAAATAAATAAATAAATTTATTTTTCTCTCTACCGCTCGAATGTCATATGGTAATCTAATCAGATCATTCAAACAGCCTTAAAAATATTGAGACAGTTGAGTTCCAGGTTTTCAGTTAGTACTACATCCGCATGTTGGTCACGGATCCGATATTTTGCATGACAGTTATAAAATTATACTCGTTTAGTGCTCAAGGACATTTCGAAACATCTACCATTCGATTTCGAGGAATAAGTAATACAACACACAATATTCTGCTCCAGAGGAGTTAAAATCGATCACTGTCTACGATCCTCGGTAACCATAATATCCTGATATAAACACTCTTTTGCTTCCTGATGGTAATCTTGTTCTTCTGGAACGTGCGATACATGAAAGGATCGTGAATCTGTTGAACCGCAAAACATTTCTTCAACTGAGATCATTGAATATCATTCTCATTCTAACCCAATATAACTTCTTATGTATAGGCCTAATGGCATGGAAAAGAGACACCCAGATGCAAATGTTCAGTACGTTCAGCTGGCAAACGAAACAAATCCATGAAAGAACAAACGTGATTACAAACATTTCAGACGTGCACGTTTTCAGATTCTTGCAGAGCACAGCACATATGCAAAACAATATTTGATTTTGCAAACTGATTTCATATAGAATTTTTCTGACTATTTTTTCGGAACAAGCTAAGTGGCACTGCTTCTTGATAGCTCTCTTAAACAACGAAACTGTGAATTCCTTAAAGCTTTGAAATAAAAACCAAACGGAAGAGATGTGAAATTTAAACCGCAGACAAATTTTCGAGATGGGCCTACAAATCAGTGATACTGAAGAAATTAATAAGAAAGTAAACAATAAATATAAAATATTTATCATAAAATCTATACTTCAGGGGCATTGTTCCTTAATAAAATGTACTGAATAAATATGTAAACCAGTCTTTTCGCCGATCCCTAGGGACCATAAATATGAGGTATTCTTTTACATTGTGCGTGAAATGGAATTCTGTGCGTTGCTGTTAAGATTCGGGTTGTGAAGAGGACTCATTCTGTGGGCACTTCTGTTCAGCACCAGGTTCTCCGTTTGGAAACAAGAAATAATCGCTACTACAATAAGACAAATGTTAAGATGAGAGAAAATTGCTATGATATGATTTTGCCATGCGGACGAAATTCGAAATGGAAATTCTGTATTTTAAAACCCTTCCCCTCGTGGAAACCAAGGCCCATAATGCCTCACCTATATTACGTATATAAATGTAATTAAGGTAAATTTGTAATGATACAAAAATATATTTCAAGCTTCATTACTAAGTGTGACCGATGACGAGTGCATATTTATGGTGTATTTAGCGCTTCCCACTACAGTAACTCCACTACTAAGTGTTGCGGTGTCTTGTTTCCAAGACTGCAGTTTTGTATATTAGAACAGCTTATAATCAAGTTTGGTCCGGACGGCAAAATCAGTAATATAATTTTTTAACATGTTAACGTTGACATAATTACAACTGTGTAAAACTACTTGTGTTTACAGTAAATGGTGAGCAAACACATTACTATGCCCGTGTTACTAGCCTTCATCCACTGCATTCTTTGTCTTATTCCATGGCCACAGTTGGTAGTATAGTATTATTGTTATTATTATTATATTAATTCCAATAATCAAGATTAATATATTTGTTTACACTGCATTTTATACGCAAATATTCTGAACTTGGTTAGCAATCCAGTCCAACTAATAATGCTCAGGTTTGCATCTGCCCTGTTATTCTGACATATGTTACAAAATAACTGCAATACTATTCGAACTAATTTATTATTATATTTATGCATACAAGATATTGGTGGGAAAACCAGAAGGAAAGAGATCACTGGGATTACCAAGGCGTAGATGGGTGGATAATATTAAAATGGATCTTAGAGAGATAGGATGGGATGGTATGAATTGGATTGATCTGGCTCAGGATAGAGACCAGTGGAGGGCTCTTGTGAACACGGTAATGAACCTTCGGGTTCTATAAAATGCTGGGAAATTCTTGAGTAGCTACAGATTTGGCTTCTCAATAAGGGCTCAGCTCCATAAGGAAGTAAGTAAGTAAGTAAGTATTATTGCGGGCCGCGCAATAGCTCAAACGGTTAGTCGCTGGCTTCCCAACGCGGCGACCCGGGTTCGATCCCGGGTCTTGTCAAGTGGGATATTGTGGTGGACAAAGTGGCGCTGGGGCAGGTTTTCTCCGAGTACTTCGGTTTCCCCTGCCAATCTTAATTCCACCAATTGCTCCACAATCACCCTCACCTATCATCTGGGGCTGGTACAATAGGCCTGAAGTGCCCGCAGTACAAGGGACTTAGTCCCACCTCACTAGCCACTGTTTTTAACTCTGGTTTATGATACACGATTTGCAAAGTCCAAGAACAACAGATGAGACTGAAATTGAATGGGACACATCACGTTGTGGTATATGCTGATAATATAAGTGCTGAGGAATAATGTAAATATCATAAAGCAAAAAAAAAAAAACAGATTAACTACTTAACGCTAGCAGAGAAGGTGGTCTAGAAATACACACAGAAAACAATGTATATTTTTATTTCTCGTCACCAGAATGCAAGGAAAAATTATAAATTAACGATACATAATAGATGCTCTGAAAAGGGAGCAAGTTCAAATAATTGGGAAGACATAAATCAAAATTTGATCCGGGAGGTAATTATGAGACTGAATTCCGGTAATTCTTGCTACCATTCAGTCCAGAACATTTTCCCGTCTGTCAAAAACGTAAAGATTAAAACATACAAAAATTATAATTTTCCTTTAGTTTTGTATGGGTGTGAAACTTGGTCTCTGACATGAAGATGATCATAGACTGAAGGTATTTGAGAAATGCTGTTGAGAACATGCTGACCGAAGAAGAATGACATGACAGTAGGTTGTGGAAAACTGCGTAATGAGGAGCTTCATATCTTGCACACTTCGCCGTATGTAATAACGACGACGAAGTCGAGGAGTATGAGACGGAAAGAATGTGTGGAAAGTGGAGAAAATAAAAGCATAAAGGATTTCGGTGGGAAAGGCAGAATGAAATAGATCACTATGAAGACTTAGATTTAGGTAAGGAAATAATGTTAGAAAGTATCTTAAAGAAACAGGAAGTGGTGGTATGGACTGTATTCATGTGGCTCATATTAGGAACCAATGTATGGTTCTTATGATGACGGTAATGAACCTTCGGGTTCCTTAATATTTGGTATGTATTCTAGTAGCAGAGCGACTGAAGACTTCTGAAGGACTCAGCTACACGAAGTTATAAGAAGATTTCGGGCTTCTCCTCATTCTAGTTCCGGTTCCTCTACGTTATGTCTCCCGTTGTCACACCAGCCAGTCTCATTAGCATCGATCACATCCTCAAAGATTTGTATTGTGACTCGCACTTGAGGTCACGGGGGCACCCAGTAATTGTTTTGATGTGTCAATTCATTCTAATCTTGGACCATATCGATTAAATATACCATAAAATGTTGTTTTGCATCAAGCTAAAATTTTACTAATTTTTTCATTCCGATCTTCATGTAAAATACTGTCATAGTACAGACATTAAAAACCGCATTAAAATTCTCGAGAGGAAATACAGCTGTGCCCATGCTGCAGCAGCACGCCATGAAGACGTGAGCGGAGAGGAGGTTTTCTATACCGTTACGCAATAACCTCGGAGCTGCTGGAAGTGAATGGTCAGTTTCACGCACCGGTCGCTATACCTCAGGAGGAACAGCTACCCGTACCCATTGAAAAGCAGAATCCCTGGATCTGGTGGATGTGTGGGGCGGTCAGTTGCAGCGCGAAAACAAAAAATTCTTGCCTCTGCAAGAATAAAAAGCCTCTCATTCAACTCGTAGTCTAATCACTCCATTAGCCCTGCTATCAAGATATCTGCAGTCTGGTGAATATCTGTGAAATGTAGGCCCATTAGCATTTCATCAGTAAGACAAATCATCTAATGTTAATTGTGTAATAATATCTGACACACCACGGAGAAAGAGAGATGGAAGATAAAAATAGACCCGAATGAAAAACGTTTCCTATCATCCAAATTACAACAAGCATTTGCATTATACACTACTTCGATGTCGTGTTTAAATCATTACTTAATCTTATTTTTCATGGTTAAATCTCCAATAACTGTTTTCTTTTCATCAAAACTACCCAGTTTAATGTTTCTTTCACGGGTTCTCTAATTCCGATATCGTTCCGTTTTGCTTCGCTTCGCTTCCAGAGAAATCAGAACTGTAACTGAAATATGCGTCCCTTCCAATGGCCTGTACTTTGGTGACTGATGGCTCAAAAGTCGACATCTCTTTTTCATTTTGGATTTTCCCGTGTCGGGATCTTTAACATAGTAGTTAGTTAGTTATTAGAGAGGGTGGGTTTCCCCATGCACTGAGACCTGTATTGGTCCATTGTGCTTCCCTCTATGATTTCTACCAGTCTCTATATCCTACCGGTACTGGTGCTTACCATCAGTCCCGCCCAGCCAGCGAGACCGACTCTACTAGCTGAGTTTAACATAGTAAGTAATCTGGATACGAAGGCATCAAAAAATATCCAAACTGGTTAAGCTCAGGGACAGGTGAATATTTCATAAATGAAATTTCATACAGATTTACTGAGAAAAAGGGATAAGAAATCTTCAGTGTATTCTAACCATTTTATTGGAAAAATGACTAGGCACACAAACAGGAAACCGTCTAACACGAAACGAAAATATTTATTTAGAAAGAGAAAATATTTATAGGAAGATCAAAGAGAATGAAGGCAATTTAGTAGGGTTCTGCACCGATACGAGTGAAATTCAATAATGATTCCAGCGCTCGCAACGATGCTAACAGAAAGGAGGGTATCTGAAATATATACTTCCCAAATTTATCGTAGTTTCCCCTTGTCGCTGCTTCCTCCGCTCACAAATACAATTAAGAGACACACAGTTAAAGACAATTTGATCAAATTTCCAGTCTCACACATTTTCCCCGTAATTCTCTTCTCGTTGGATCAGTATGCACAGTCTGATACAAACTCCCACAGCGGGAGGCTTTCTTCTTTGTTTTCTTTAAGCTACTGCCAGATTCTTAGAACCCCAGCATTCACTACATTCAACATCCTGCAAATCCTTAATACAAGCGTTAGCATCTTACGTAGGTGAAACCAGGCGCCGCTACATGGAGAAACGTTTGTTCTTCCACCGGTTTCGAACTGTTTTGTCTAACCCGGGGACTAGCTGTCCAAACAATCCGCGCTACTACCAGGAAGCAAGCGGAATAAATTATGTTCCTTTGGACATCTTACTCTTTAATATTATTCTTAGAAACTCCCACATCCACTTTCAAAACAAATAACGTCTCTGATTTCTTCTTATAATTTGACAAACTTGGTCGCGTAGCTTGATGAGAAGAAGGAAATGGATTCCGGACGCTCTGGGAATGTACCAGGAAAGAAAATATCGGAACTAAGATGTTCTAAATAAGCGATGATGTATGAAATCACACAAAGAGGTTTTTATATATACTCTGACGATTAGAGTACTGTATCAAGAAAAGTACAATTTGCTAATCTTATATCGCGCCGGGATGGAAGCCAAGCAACACCTTAGCTCTCTTAATTTTGACAGAAATCTTACTGGAAAGTGACCATTTACTGGGGTAGTTAGTTAAGTTCCTGTAGGAGCAGAACGGAAAGAAATGTTGAATTGGAAATAATATTGTGACGTATTTGAGCTATGCAAGACCCCCCCCCTTTTTTTCAGCGGTGACGTAACAGCATCGGAGCAACTGCCGCTGCTATGGTAATAGGCCAGTAAACACACCGTCGCCTCCCGCGACAATTACAATGACGAAACAGATTCTCCAATTAAGGTATGGTAAGCCAGCAGGACAAAACAATTCTTGGTTACAAGTAATAGCCGACTGTAACTTCACAAAAACGACTCTCCTCCATGGTGGCAGCAATTTTGTTGTCTGATATAACAAACGGTTGAAGCAATATTCAAATAGTGTGGTACTACGTCTCTCCTTAGCGTCGTATAGAAAAAATATCACGGTATTGTTCGTTCTTAACATGGTGCTGTGTCGCGTGTTCCCTATATAATGCGACAATAATTCAGGCGGGTTTCCGGATTTAACGAATGTTTATTGGCCAATCTCTTCTATACTTACAATCACAATTAATGCCAACTGAGACTGACTACTCTTCTAAGGTCAGCTACAAAAATGAACTCGTCTCTGAGTCTGAGTCCGCGTCTCATTTTACGACCGACGGTCAGTCGGCCAGTCTGTCTTGGCATAAAGCATCCATCTGGGGCTTGCCACCAGATAATTATTACGGTCTGACAGTTATGGTCTTGTTTTTTTCTGGGCGCCTTCTCTGACGATAGGACGGGTCTGTCTTTTGTATATGCTGTTGGTCTTTGCCAGCGCAGTCTTTCTCGGTTCTGAGTCCCTTGGGACTCTCGACCATATTTTACTGCCTCAGTTTTGAGACTTCCCTTTTCGTCGCCTCCTACGACTCGCAGGGTCACGGTGGAGGTATTCTATTCCGCCTCCACGGGTCTGTCTTTTATACATGCTGCTAGCCCTTGCCAGCGCAGTCTTTCTCGGGTCTGAGTCCCTTGGTACTCGAGACCATATATTTCTTTCTTTCTGTGGCGCTACAGCCCCAATTTTGGGCCTAGGCCTACCTCCATGAAACTCTCCGTTTCACTTCGGTTTACTAGATCTTACACATTCGGTGGTACTCCTTGGGCGAGTGATCAGCTCGTCGCAAGGCCTCTACCTGTACACAAACACAGAAAAACGCACACAAACATCCATGCCCTGAGTGGGATTCGAACCCACGATCCCGGCTTCCGAGCGAGCGAAGACAGTGCATACCTTAGACCGCTCGGCTACCGTGACCGGCCGAGACCATATATTACTGTCTCAAATTTGAGACTTCCCTTTTCGTCGCCTGCTACGACTCGCAGAGTC
This sequence comes from Cryptotermes secundus, assembly GCF_002891405.2. NCBI lineage: Eukaryota > Metazoa > Arthropoda > Insecta > Blattodea > Kalotermitidae > Cryptotermes > Cryptotermes secundus. The sequence continues at coordinate 129,508 of NW_019734354.1, forward strand.
ACGGTGGATGTTTTATATCTTCCACGCGGACTCGATATGGAATCCCATCTCGAATGGTTCTTTCCGCTCGCTGCTACCGAAAAGTTGCTTCAACAATTCGTGTGTAACGGTGGAAACTCCACTGTTAGGTTGCTAGCCGTTGTATAGCAATGGATGCGTTCCGATTGTAGCAATGTAGCGGGAACGTTGGTCGTTGCCTTGGAAATCAACTCTGATCGCAACCATTCCGGCTTCTCTGACGGCATGCCACAATATATATATATATATANCGACGAATGAATGTAAAACAACGGATCGACGAACGCTGGACCAGGGAACTGCTCGAGACGAACAATCCTAAGAAGGGAGCGGAGGATGTAACGGCCGGAGAATAGTCGCTGCAAGAGGAGTATTCGAAACAACAGGAGACGCAGCGAGTACAGCCTTGGAAGAAAAGGAACGGGGATATACCGTTAGGATATTCGGGACGAACAGCCTTAAAGAGGGAGCAGTGTGACGTATTTGCGCTATGCAGGACACCCCCTCACCCGCCAGCGGTAACGCAACAGCCTCGGAGTGCTGTCACTGCTACGGTAACAGGCCAGTCAACACTCCGCCCTCCTCCCCCGCGGTGACGTAACAGGGGATAGCGCTGTTGACACAGGCAACAGGGAACGGTATAAAAAGCCGGCTGAGCAGTAAGTGAGAGAGTGTGAGATCAGGGGTGACACAGTGCGGATCGTGAAGTCGCCGAGAGCAGTGGATGTAATTGTGATACTGCCGATGGCAGTAATTGTAATTGTGTGAGTGTACCAGCGAATGTGGAATAAATTCGCTATATTCAATACGGCGTGAAGTTATTTGTCGCGTGACATACCCAACCCGTGATAATACAATATATATAACACCATTCCTTTCGTTTCATCTAGCAGCAATTTTTTTTGTACTTCGTTTTCCTCGTCTTTCATTATTTACTTTTATTCCTTCCTTTTCTCTCCTGGCCTTTGTTATTTAAAATTCTGTTTCTTCGCCTTTCACCCCTCATCCTGTAATTTGCATATACTACTCGCACCCTGAAGCCCTAAATCCGTATATAAAGACCGTGCTACAACTTTGTTTGGTTTACGATAGGAAAGAAAGTCTTACAAACATTTTCGTTCTGTGTGAGCCCTCCTTTATATCTGCATAGAAGACCTCTTTCGAATTTAATACAGCAGGAATTCAACTGAATCTTTCTGTACCGTTGTTATGAAGTGTTACCGCTACAGTTTCCAAGAATACGGGCATGCGATACATGAAACTTGAATGCAATGGACAATCACGAAAACTGGTTTTCTAATTAATCTCACAAAAAAATATTTTCAAGTTCCCTTTCCTCTGAAATAAACTATAATAACACAGCTGCCATGCGAAATATTTTAGACTGAGCGACAATTCATGCCGTGTTTTTCCAGTTATCCCCCCCGAACCTACTGGTGGAGTAACGCTCCGAACATGCATTCGGGAAATACCCGGTTCGAAGGTTACTGATATCCTGATCTCACCCCCCCCTCCTCCGGAGGTGAAATCCAGAACTCCCTAGCTCCACGCTGCTCTCGTCATCCCCAATCCCCTGTAACCTCCTTACACGAAACAACACACTTCTATAATTCAAGATTGATTCACTTATAATGGCAGCCCTGTGGATGGTAGTGTGCCCTCTGAGGAATAAAAATGCAACGCAATATAACAGCTACATAAGGAATAATGTAATGAAAGAAAGCATGAAAATGGAAAGAAGCAATTCCTCTTGAAATTCGACGTGCCTTAACCATCAGTGTGTAACAATGGTTTAAGAATACATTGTTTATTCACTTCGTTTCTATAGAAAACACGAAGTAAATACGTTAATATTGTCATTTCAAATGACGCTGAATATTACTTGGGCCACTGTAGCATATATACTGAAGCAGAATACTTTGGAAGGTGTGAATCACCGTATAACCAAGTGGTTCAGAGCCTTACAGATGCAAACATCTGAATGTTCCCGGATAAGGCGGAAACTTTTTCTCTCTCCTTGCAAGCAGCAGCAACATACGGCAGGGGTGAGGCTGTTTTAATATGAATTAGGTTGCTCCCAGCTCCGTATGTTTACGTTTCGTGTAATAACCCTTCCCCTCTCACAATGCAAGAAAATAAAGCTACCACCACCACCACTCAGCTTGCTGGCTGGGTGCCCGCGAAGATGAACTGGGCATTTCCACTTGGAACTAAGATATTTATGTTAGCCCGATGGGGCATTACATACCGAATGACGATGCATCAGCTTCGGCAGTCATATAACATTGAATATTATAAGAGGAAATTAAAGGATTGGGGAGAAAGTGGTCTTGTAACATTTCAAGGTATCATTCTGGTATTCGCCAGGAGAAACTTAATAAAATCACGAAACTCTCAGTCAGCACAGTCGATTGCCGGCTGTGACCTCCCGAATACAAATAGAATTTTGCAGCTTCAGGTTACATGCTCCGTAATAAGGGTCTGGCTCCATACTGTGGGGTACAGATCCATTGCTAGTCAACGGCCGCGAAATAAACGAGACAACGGCCGTTGCTAGGCAGCGCCCAGCGAGGAACAATGATAGTACTGCTGCTCTGACGCTATATCAAGCGACCGAACAAGTGTAGAGGCGGTGTCGAATACTTCCACAGTGGTCCTGCGAGTCGTGGGAGGCGACGAAAAAGGAAGTCTCAAATCTGAGACACTAATATATGGTCTCGAGTCCTAGGGGACTCGGAACCGAGAAAGACTGGGCTGGTAGGGGCCAACAGCATATACAAAAGACAGACCCGTCCTCTCGTCAGAGAGGGCGCTCCACAAAAACAAGACCGTAACTATCAAAGAGTAATAAATATCTGGTCGCAAGCCCTTGATGTGTGCTTTATGCCAAGACAGACTGGCCGACGGACCGTCGGTCGTAAAATGAGACAGACTCAGATTCAAACAAGCACAAGTCATATAGAATCATGAGAATGAACATGTTGTCAGTATAGGACAGAGCAAAGCCGGATATAGTAAATACAAGACTCTTGATCTTGGTGCTGGTGAAGCTTACGACCATTCAAGTGATTGAGCTGCCGTTGTAGCACAAGATAAGGCTTTGCAAAGCCTACACTGACAGAAAACTTGTATATATTACAAAAGGAAGAATTCTCAATAACATGCTACGTGTGCAATATGTACAGTTGAAGAAAGGATAAAACAAATGACTAACGATTTCAGCTATTATTCATATTTTGCAAATCTGTATCTGAGAATTATGGCGCTTAACCCCACGTTGTGGGTGCTAATTGCTATATCCAACCCTACTGCGACAATACAGTTCTTATCCTTCCTCCAGCTGGTAGCAGCGAAAGCTCGAAAATTAAGTCCTACGCATAAGCGTATAAAAGTTATCAATCCGTAGAGCTTCGTCAAACGCCCGTTCTGCATCGACGGTACAAAGTATACACAAGCATTCATTCATCAATGGCCCTTCAGCCCTCTGTTGGGCCCTGGCCTCTTCTTCAGTTTCGTAATCTTTTTTACATAGACGGTAGGACTCTTTGGATGAGTGATCAGCCCGCCGCAATGCCGCTACCTACACACAGGAGAACACGAGAGATCAAACAGAATAAACGCATATATCGATGCCTTGGGTGAGATTCGAACCCACGATCCCAGTGTTCGAGAGGGCGAAGACAGTTCATGCCTTAGACCACGCGGCCACTGTGATCGGCAATTAACATACATAAAGTAAAGCAAGTAAAAGTAAAGGTATCCCTGTAACCGGCCGTGGAGGCCCATAGGGTTGTGAGACATCGAGGTTCCCACATTTTCTAGACAATCGGCTCATAGATGGCGGTAAGGCTGTCAGCCTTACTCACCGGCCGCCCTTTACCCCCAAGAATATTCCAAGAATGTTGGTGGTAATCATTTCTGTTAGAGGCTGAGTCGGCCCCAGTCATAGTGCGGCTGGAAGGATTAGGTAAATGGAAAAAAACCACCTCATCGGGATTCGATCCCGCGACCTCCCGGCTTGTAGCATAGTGTCTCAACCAAGTACGATACCGTGTGCCCCATTAACATACATAGGAATTATAATTCTCAAATATTTCACTTCTTGCAAACACCAGATCTGGTGCTCCCGAAGACAATTCCCTATTTGATTTATACGCATTCACACACTCATCAACTAATATATATATATTTATTTATTTATTTATTTATTATTTACTGCAATTGGGCTTATGCCCGGTGGCAGTGTTTACAAAAGCGGACATACATTCAACAAAGATACATCACATACGTCTCAAGAAAAAACATACGTCTCAAGAAATAATTTTCACAGTACAGTACAAGTACAATGACCTAATACAAGTACACTTCACTTCTCTTCACTTCACCACATAATCTATATCAACCTACATTTCCATATAAGGGTAGTAGCCTAACAGTAAATACAATTAAACTTGTTAGCCAATGTCACCCCAGTAACTGTTCCTCACGATGCTGCTGGGATGTAAACACGAAGTTCTCCGATCGTAACAATAATTCCCCTCAACGAATAAGCGGCCTACAGTACAAGTATCCACCTGTTTAGGCAGTGTGACGAGGTCTGAGTCCAGTCCGCTTCTGTAGTGTTGAAGGAAGGGGTGGGACTGGTTCGTGTCCTTAAAAGAGAGAACACGAACCAGATTGGTTCTAAATTTTAAGAAACTCTTTTTTTAAACCAAACTTGTAAATATAATAATTATAATAATTTATAAATATTTTAATATATTCATGCACATTGCTTAGTTGTTACAGGATCAGGTTTCATATTCATGGCATTGTAATGATATTGTATGTATGTATTGATATTGACCAATCACACTGTAATAGTAGTTTCCGCCTGTATTCATGTATTCTTCTGAAGATGTTCTCTAAGACCGAAACATGTCAAGGATTAAAGATTTAAAAAGAACGGGAAAAAAAGCATTTATCAGTCACACTGGATGGAGTTGATAACCTTTTATAATATTGTTCTAAGTTATCCGCAAAGAAGTTCAATTTTACCTGAAATGTGATCGCAGTTTTCTCATTAATGGTAAGGAGTAGGGTATTGGGATTAATGTCTGTTATGCTCTTAGTTATCCTCCAGGTGTCTTTCATGTTGCTGGTTGCTAGCCCTGTTAAAATCTTCCGCCAGGTGTTCGATAATTGTTCTTTGATTACCGACTCTATTTGCTCTTTTAAAGAATTAATGAGAGGGAGAAGAGTAAGGAAATGGATTCCTTGCCACTGCGTCCGAATGTTGTTCCTTTTTTGAATAAGAATACACGTGGAGGTTGCAATTTGCATTCATCTGAAAGTTTTCCTTTTCAACGAGTTTAGCGAACTTCTGAATACATAAAAATTCAGTTCTTTCCTCACAGGAAACGCCTCCGTTACAAAGACCGACCGGTTCGTGCTGTTAAAGAAAAAATATCCCTGTATATTGTCAGAAACTTATGAAACATAAATATACACTTTGTAGACAAAATGAAGAATTTTAGTATATTAATTAATTACTGAGCTTTAATACGCATCATTCAAAATTGATTACTCTTACAGACACAAACATCAAACAAGCAACATCTATAATTTAGGTATTGCGCAAATGATAGTAGTTACTATAGGATTCTGACGATGGTGTATAACACACTGATATATTGGGTTTTTGGACTTTATCCATCGTCCTGGTTTTTAAGATAACAAATAAAAACACGACGTTTCGGAAACTGGATCTGTTTCCGTCCTCAGGTGAAGGAAAACACCCATTCTGTTGGGTCCGTTAGATAGAGCTAGCCTCAGTGATTGAGTCCAGTGATTGAGGCTAGCTCTTTCTAACGGACCCAAAAGAACAAATGTTTTCCTTCACCTGAGGACGGAAACAGATCCAGTTTCCGAAACGTCGTGTTTTTATTTGTTATCTTAAAAACCAGGACGATGGATAAAGCCCAAAAACCCAATATATCAGTGCAAACGATAGTACTCGTAAAATTAATTTTCAGTCCTTACACACATATACACACACACACAGATAGAACATATATGAAGAAGTGGCCAAGGCTTGCCTCTCTCTGTCGTTAAGTACAATATCTTAAGCAATTCAGAAGAAGAAGAAGAAACGGACAGCAGTAGAAAATGCCGAGAAGACGGTAACACATCGTAGCTCGTTTCAATTAATTGTGTTTACGTATTTTACGAACTTTTCTGTAATGATGCCCCATTGAAATTGTAACGGGCTCTATGCTGGTTTATGTAATAAAGCGCCATGCCTCTGTTGCCACGGTAATTACGCCAGTCTATCAATGATAGGAAGAGTCCTGAGATCATTCTGACATCTGTGAACTTCTCTGATAATGCTGACGAAATCGATTGCTGTAAGCAAAAGGAACATAGTAAGGCGCTAATGGAGCCGAAAATATTAACCTGTCGCGAAGGTTTTGCAACAGAAAGCCGAACGGAGTTTCATAATACCGAAGCCCGCATTTGGGTAGGATCATGAGCAAGTTTCATCCGCTTCCAACGATGCAGATCCATTTCTCTCAGGTTTATCTTAATTTTATCTCTCATTACAAGTTTCCATGTACACTGTATCCACGAGACTTCCTCTCCAAGATTACATAGAATTTCCTTGTCTCCTCAATTCCAACCACATTCTCACTCTATAAATACTAGGCAAAGCTGAAAGATAACGGGGAGCTCAAAAAATGCGGTTTCACAGAAGTAGTTCCAGGAAAAATTCATTAGATCTCTTTCTGTATTCCACAGTCCTTCAGCGCTTCGGATTTTCTGTCGTTAATACTATATTGGGGTATCGTAAGATGAAATGGAGAGGCCTTGCGACGAGCTGATCACTCGCCCAGGGAGTCCTACCGTATGTGTAAGATCTAGAAAACCGAAGTGAACGGAGATTATGGAGGTAGGCCTAGGCCCACTGGGGCTGTAGTGCCAAGGAAGAAGATGAAATGGAGTGAGCTCATGAGGATAGCAAACTCGGCTACAAGTAGATGAGAGGCCGCGCCATAGCTCAAGAGGTTAGTCGATGGCTTCCCACCGCAGAGGCCCGGGTTCGAGCCCCGGCCTGGTGAAGTTGGATTTGTGGTGGACAAAGTGGCACTGGGACAGGTTTTCCCCGAGTACTTCGGTTTCCCCTGCCAATCTTCATTCCACCAAATTCTCCATCATCGTAATCACCCGGAGCACGTACGATCAGTGGCCGATGTGCCGAGTGCACATAGCTGGACTCCACCTCCCACAAAGAGAATTAAAAAGAAAAAAGTAATGATCGAAAATCGAATTGTACTTGAGTAAGAATATTTTTATTGTTTTGTAAATATATTATAAACTGTCTCTGCTGTCTTATAATAATATCATCACCATCACCATCATTATCCTAACTGCGAAATGAACGAATATAAAGGAGTGTGCTGAAGCAAGAAAGGAACGAGAATTTGTTAAGTCTACAACGGTGCACATAAAACGCAACTTACTGAAAAATGTGGAATAAAGAGTAAATAGTGTATTTCCACGAAATAAGAAAACGGAAGGCTAATTGGATTGGTCATGTTTTATGCAGAAACTGCCTTCTAAAAGAAGTTATCGAAGGAAAGATAGAGGGGCGGATAGAAGTGACAAGAAGACGTAAGATGATGCTGGATGACCTTGGGGACAGAAGAGGATACTGTCATTTGAAGGAGAAAGCTCTAGATCGCATTAAGTGGAGGAATTGTTTTGGAAGAGACTGTGGACCTGTCGTCTTGACAGATTACTGATGATGATGATGATGATGATGATTAGTGTATTTCCTGTCATCATCGAGGAAATTAATATAGAGGACTAGGCCATGCAAAACAGAATCAATACAAGATATACGGAACATGTACGATATAGAGACGCCGCAGAGTCAAGTGTAGCAGATATGGGCAGTTACAGCAGTAGTCTGTGAGAAATGTATTCCCCGGTATCCTCGATGATTGAACGCCCTGTATACATATAAATTGCTCTTACTTTATCGTTACCTGGAACAGTTATTTTCTCACTGTAAGTAACAACACATTCACTGAATTTCATTTCTTTCTTGTCTATTACTGTTTAATAGTACTGCACTGTCCTCTTCTTGCGCCTGTCACTGAAGTATCTTCCGATTCATCAAAAGCACCATTTACACTCAACAAAGACTATTTTCTCCTGGGATTTCCAACAACTGCTTTATGCGTGTAATGGTTCTAGCATGGACTCTGTCTTCTCGAAAGAACGAGGCCTCCCTTGTTTCTGGAAGACTCGAGAAGAGAGGGAGGGAGACTGAAATCCTTTACGCGGAAGATAGCCGCGCAGTCCGGCCGACGATCACACAACACATCGCTTTCAGTTCACGGGACAGTAGTTAATTCAATACTTGAAAAGTTTTAAGAAATACGCGCTATATACTCTCACGTGTGGGGGTAACTTATGAGACGGGGTTTGGATTTATTGACACCTTATACATTCACACAACTCGGGATTACAGGTAATATTCACTGCCTAACAGTGGAATCTCTATTCTTGTGCGCGTTGTCTCGAGCGAGGGGATGTGTTTAAGAGTCGTTGCTTAGCAATGGGTATACATGTCATAGTATTAACAACAGTTACTGAGTTGTTGTTGTTCATGTAATCTACTCACACGCTTCAATAGTTAACCGTTGTTTATAACTGAACTTGTCTTTTTCAGACATAAAAGCTGTGGTAGCCCCTTTATTTCTGTGAACATGTGTCCTTGATAATGGTCGTAGGTCTTAAAGAATTCAACCAATTAATATAGATGGAATTATGTTATGTTATATGAGGATGGTGCTATTCTACTATATGAACGAACTCCGTGGCTTTAGTCCACAAGCGAACTATACCGACCGAGCGACCGCCGCTTGTCGGAGAAGTTAGTGCCAGCTTTAACGGATTGAGGGTGTCGCGTGGTGAGCGCAACTGATCCACACTACCGTTAATCTCGATTTTCTAGACCGGAGCCGCTATTTCCTTGAAATAGCTCCTCAATTATCCTCATGAGGTTGAGGAGACCTCGTTCCAGACCCACTACTTCTCAGATAATGTGGTAGCGCCAGGAATCGAATCCGGGGCCACTGGATCTGTAGCCAGGAACTCTGACCACTAGACAACAGAGGCGGTCAGTCTACTATATGAATGAAGTTAATGGTATATGCAAAACATGAAAACTCTTTTTACTTTGCTTGTTCTCTTGAATGGTATTTACTAACACAAATTACTGACGACTTCAACTGTGTACGTGTGTGTGTGTGTGTGTGTGTGTGTGTGTAATTATGAGACATTTTATTTAAGTGGACTCTTTTGCAGAAATTGCAATCAATTAAGATGTAATTCCAATATTTTCCCCTTTGTAGGAAACTTGGAACTTCAGCATTCAGTGAGCGAAGAGGCTGCCTGTACAGCCAGTGTCACGGTATTGACGGCCGTTATAAAGTACTTCTGTGTGTTTCTGTTCCTTCCTTTGTGAGAACGAGTTCATGCAATGTCTCGACGTTTGTCTGGTACTCTGTCTCTTCTTTTGTGACAAAAGCGAGAAATTGTTTGAGAGGCTGTCACGTGCACTGAAGTCTCTTCTGTCCCTAAATCTCAAGGCTTCAAATCTCGCTCCACGATCAGCGAGGAAGGTAGGTTAAAACACGACGATAAATCTAACGATAATATTATTGTTAAATATTATATAATATTAATATAAGTATATTACAGCATTGGGACTGACTCACTATCGCCATTAATATTAATGGTAATAACAATGACAATAATGTAATAACATACTGAATAAGCAGGAATAAGCAGTTGCAGACAGCCGACAAGCGGTGTTTCAGTTTGGAGGTTGGGCGACGCGCTAAAAACTCTCCGCAAAAATACACCTGTTACGAAAAGTAAAAAACTGCCTCGGACTTGGATGAATTCTTTGAATAAGAGACATGAGTTTTGGTAGATGTAATGTAAGAAGTCTGTATAGCGCAGGTTCGCTCATGACAGTTGCGAAAGAAATATCAAAATACAGTTACAAATTTTAATCGGGTTGACGAGGTCACGGCTCCGCGCTTCGCGGCGACCGGGCCGCTGTGCGCTGAGGGATGCATGCGAGTTTTGCCGATGACTCTGCGTGCTTGATTGCCGATAACGTTTGGAATGAAGGAAAATAGTTAACTTGCAGAACTCTACATGTCACTGTGTTCATGCATCTGAGTTTGTTTATACGTAGTTTATTGGAACGGCTTACGCCACTTGCGCCGCCACTGTCGGTCCCGTAAGCGCGTGATTTCGCTTGGCGGTGCATCCCGAAGTAGTGAATTAATTTTTGCACATTTGTTCGTTCCTGCTTATTTCCGTTTTGTTGGATTTGAGGATCTCACGGCGGTCACTGTGAAGAGGTTGTAATGCAGGATAGTTTAAGAACAGCCATATGTTTCGAAGGGACATATCGCCCCCGTCTTCAGAGTCGAAGTAATTACGACACTATTAGCGGTTCCCACCATCGAAGTAATTACGACACTATTAGCGGTTCCCACCATACTGTTTAAAAATAAGTATAATTGTGAGAGGTTTAAAAAATTTTGTCATATTCAACTTGGGGATTGTGCGGAAATTCTTATTTAATTGGGTGGCATTTAGGATTTGGCTCCTAGTGACAAAATTTTAAAAATAAAAAACCGTTCGCGCGAGCCACCTTACTCGATAAGAGGGCTGTGTCTCAACTGAGGCATATGTTTTATAAATAAATGCATACAATGTAGCATAGTGCCTCAATCAACTACACTACCGCGAGCCCCGAGGTTGATATAACGTAACTAAAGTCCGAATTTAGGGAGTGGTCCTGAAACTTGTACACATATATTATTTTCTTAATCATTTAATACTAAAGAACACAGACGTTCATTTGTGTCTGTTAGATTTATCTGAAGTCTCACTAGCATATTCTCTGTATAGCTCACAACAACGCATTTCACACTGAAACAGTTTAAAGCATGTTACTAGCGACACAGCCATGTAGACAAACTCAATCTCACGCCTCAGTTATTCCTAATGCACACACTGTTCTTCATAACAGCCCACAAGTAACAGTCTATGGGTGTTAACGTCAAGCGATCTGGGTCGGTATTCTCTTAGGTCACACCTCTCTTTCACGTAAATGAACATTTATAACATATGCTACTGTTTTTGTATGCGACGTCGCGCCATCTTACAGAAAAACTCTCCACTGATCCATCTGGGCTGGATACCAACGATTCGGAGGAAAACAGCACCTCCATCTTCAGGTTCGAAGTCGCCGGAAACATCTGTATACACCTAACATACTTGGTGGTGTCAAAACTCAGAAGAGCACAAAGAAAACGTGCGCCGCGGTGAAGAACCGGCCTTATTACCTGGACTCCACTGACGTTCAGTTTAACCGCGGATTTTCTGATTTCCTCCTCCAGCTTCAGTATGTAGAAAATGGCAGTGGCGAATGCTTCGAAGGGAAATTGTCCTTATTCCACCGTGCACAACACTGCATTACTCTTTTTCTGCTGTAACATGCGGACTGATGGTCCCAGTGAATTCGAAAACGCTTCGTCTAAGCAAACAGCTAAAGCTGGGAAGCCAGGTTTAGCATTACAAACGGCTAGAAAGCAGTCCTAAGGTATGATTCCAACAATCTGGCTCATTTTCATTCATCACACACAGAAGTCACATGATTTTCAGTTCGCACTGTAAACTGGTTTTAGAAATACCAGTCAATAAGAGATACAATTTGGCATACTACGGTGTTGGTACGCGATAGCGTAGTTGGTTGAGGCACTGTGCTACACCCGGAAGGTCGCGGGATCGAATCTCGATGAAGTGGATTTTTTTCAATTTACCTAGTCCTTCCCACCGCACTATGGCCCTGGGGTCGACTCAGCCTCTAACAAATGAGTACCAGGAATATTCTTGGGGGTAAAGGGCGGCCGGCGCATAAGGCCGACAACCTTACCGCCATCTGTGGGCCGATTATCTAGAAAATGTGGGAACCTCAACATCTCACAACCCTATTGACCTCCACGGCCTGTTACAGAGGTACGTTTACTTATTTACTTTTACATTGTTGGTGCTACTGATGGGAGTTATTACGAAATGCACCTTTGGGATGGCCTCAGAAGGCATGATATTGGTTTTGGCATTCAGGAAATATTAAGGTAATTACATGGACAATCTGAGAGCCTTCAGTGTTGGTATTACTGATGGGAAGGATTTATGATATATGCCGTTGACATGATCTCAGATGACGTGACGATCACTCCATGGGTACTACCTCAACAGTTTGCAAGGTGCAGTTTCGGTACCACTGAAAGGAGTTGTAATGACCTCAGATGCCATTATACAAAGTCTCCTGACGATCGGCTCGGGGATTCGAGTACTATTAAAGGTCTTACCTCAAAGTTTAAGAGTCTGCAGTGCTGGTATTATTGAGAAGAGGGATTTCTGATGTAGGCCACTGAATTGGGCTCAGATAGCATGATAAATTTACCAAGTTCCACGGTCATTGGTTCAGGCATTTAAACATCATTATGGTTTTTATAGCAACGACTAGAGAGGCTGTTATGTTGGTACTACTAATTAGAGATACTTATGAAGTATGTCATTGAGAAGGACTTATATGACATGATATGTATAGCAAGTTTCATTAAGATTTTTCAGGCGTTCAAGCAATATTAAAGTCTGGCTTCAGGACTTTGAGAAGCTATAATGTTGGTATTACTGATGGGAGAAACTTATGAAAGAAGCCGTTAAGATGGGTTGAGATGCCATGATTTACATATGAAGTTTCACAGATAATTTTCCCGGAATTAAAATGTTAATAGCTGGGAGATGCACTTACAGGCACACAGACAGCAAGGTGATCTCGTAAGATTACTTGTATTTTTTTAAATAGGGGATATAGGCTAAAAGTGGAAACAATTCTAAACTGTAGCAAATATAAACACGTTCTAAGATTTTAATAGCAGCAATGGAAACATGTGGAGTCTTTTTGCTTCATTTTCTGAAGTCCTGAACACAGAAGTTTAATCAAACCCCCACTTGGCCTCTTACGACTAGGAACTTCGTTGAAGCGGGGGCAAGATTACGTTTTCAAGACAACAGCTTCAGAGGAGGCTTCCTCACTCCTCACAAAGACAGAAGAGAGGAACAGATATCCCCATTGCTTGTTTCAGTTTGACGGCGGTAGAGACTGAGGAGGGTAAATTTTTGTAAAGTAGAAGTACCAGTATTTTCCTCATCGAATGTGATCTATTTGACTGTTCTTTGTTTTTTAACCTCGTTGGATACAACATAGAAAGAAGCAAAGGAGCACGAAACAATATAACAATATAACTCTAGACAGAGAAGTAGCCTTACTCAAATTCATAAAAATACAATGCGGACGTGTGCCAAAGACGATACCTAGAAATAGCAGATTGTTTCGGATTTGAAATTCACTGAAATTCTGTATTGCAATGCAAGTTATGCACGTTTTATCAGCCTTACCATGGTGAGCAGTTCTGTGTGCCCCAGTAGCCCAATGAGTTATGCTGGTATGGGAAAGCATGTCAGACAGGTCAAAGGGTAGGAATGCAAAACAGAATATAGCATGACCCTCTAAGATCCAGCAGTACCAAATCTACGCGCCACGATAACTCTACAGTAACCTAACACACTCAGTAACAGTGAAGTGTAAAATGTTCCAGTATACGAAATAGCATAACATTTAAAAAACACTATAGAAGACGCTACACCTGCCATATGTATTCAACATTCAGAATTACTCTCACTTAATAGAGCTTAGAAACATACAAGACAACAGTAACATAAATACGCTCTTCTGATATTGCAAAAATATATACAAACATACGAAAATTAGATACCATAAATACAGCGCACTGACCAACAACCCAGACATTAACTAAAACACAGAAAGAAGTGCTACATACATTCTCTTTTCTTTACATGATATTGTAAACAATCCTCCAAAATCACTTCCAGTCCGACAAACAATACAATAAAAATAAATGTACTGCCACGGGCCCAATATCAGCTGGAACATAATTGCAGCATATTGAACACAAGCAAATATACCCACTAGTAATAAACACCATATCAAAGTATATTTCAGATTACAAAGAAAAACAACTCCGTCCAGTGTGACTATTGAAGTTTTTACTACTTGAAAACTTAACACCCTTACATGTTTCGGTCCCTACAGACCATCATCAGAGGGAACATCGATACTTTTCGGAAACTACTATCACAATGGGTGTTTTGAGTGTTAAAATACATTTACATACAATGTTTGTAATGCATAATATATACAAAATCCAACCTTTCCACAACTACAGCAGCTTTCTTGGTATATTACAGTTTTTAAAACTTTGTTATTTAAGTTAAAATGTATAAACCAAGTAGGTTCGTGTCCCTTCTCCTACTGTCTTCCTTGACGGGGGCTGAACTTGTGCCACCTGTCTCTCTTGAGACGGAGATTCTTGGTATCGTCCTATGTTTGTTCGTGGCGTTCTGTGTTGTTTGTTTTACAAACATTGTATATATATGTATTTTAACACTCAGAACACCCACTGTGATAGTAGTTTCCAAAGAGTATCGATGTCTCTCTGATGATGGTCTATAGGGACCGAAACATGTAAGTGTGTTAAGTTTTCAAGTAGTAAAAACTTCAACAGTCACACTGGACGGAGTCGTTTTGTCTTTGTAATTGTTAGTGTGACGGACCAGAATGAAACAAATAAAAAAAAATATATTTCAGATGTTACGACATCTTTCTAACATACGAGAATGGCCAAAACAAAACAAGTATAGAACACAGCCTACACATATTAAATTAATTACAACCACCTATAAAATACACCACAGAGAACATAACCCAAAACGATCAGTTTTCTTGTTCTCGTACTGCACTGCAAAACAACAAACTAAACTCTCGACACAGAGAAAACAAACATAAACTAATGCTAATGCAACCCGAGTCCTGACACACAACTGAATACAAACTATCAAGTATCAACTGTCCAATAAATATATTGCACGCTTACCCCATAACAACAGCAACAAAGCTAATTTAAATAAACATTATAAAACATCCTACAAAACAACCAATACAGCTACAAGCTTAAAATCCCTCACAAAAAAAACCACAACATCTAACAAAACCCAAAAACACACAAAATTAAATGGACGATATTCATATACATGGAAGAAAAGCAAGACAAATCACAAACTATTTAAGGACATTCACTTAAAAACAACACATTACGTTTTTACTTCCTGTTGTGTATCATGTATCAAAGGTATCGTTGTGCTAAGAATACTTATACTCCGCACACATAACACAATTAAGTACATACTAAAACGACCATCACACATGGACAAATACAAACAAAGTTGCATTTACCAACTGAGAATTTTATATTGCTCATTGTACTAAACTGGACAAACACAGCGTACTTTCCTTGCCAGACATCTTTCAGCCATACGAAGCAATACCGTTAGTTCATGATAATCTAATCACAAACCTAATGTAGCCCCTGTTATTTCGCGTTTTCTTATATTAAAACTCATCTTCCGTAAAATCAATTTCAGGCTGGTACTACCTCCCTTGAAATTTATGGTTTCCCTGAATTCTGGAAGTAGTGTCCTCACAGTAGGCACAGTTTCTTCATACAGTGTCCATCGAATCATAGATATATCGAAATCATCTGGATTTGTTATCCGTTTAGGTACAGAATGGTGTTTACCGGGAGTTCCGAACATAGTGCCTTCTTTTCACATCGAGAACCTTAATTCAGAAGTCTCCGTAAACTTCTTGCTGAACCTCCGGTTGACCTTACTACTCTCTCTTGTACCTTTCTTAACGGTATCAATACATGACCTGCAGCCGCTTCACTTTTCATAAATGAATGGATGTTATTTACAACCTCTCGGGTTGCAATGTTTTGTTACCAAGTTTTGATTGAATAGGTGACATTTGTTTTCTTTTTAAATGTGTTTCTGCCCTAAAAGAAATATATCAATTAAAAACAAGCAACTTTCTCGTGGGAAAAGCACACAGTATCTACTAATAACAGTGATCCTATGAGCTCAACCTCTGCCTTCTTACTGAGGCAACATAGTGTCGCTGCGCATGCTCACAAATCTTAGGCTCGCCGACCAACACCAGATAGCAGCACAGAACTGATTCACAACATGACAAACATGGCACCCACCCATCATCCACATAAAACCACAAATGACTACAAATACACAAAATAATATGAGCATATATTAAATAATAAATATAACGTATCTCGTCATAATAAAGTGTGTTCTCTCAATATCATGGCATATAGAATATAAACCCTACAACATATTCCGCCTTTCACAACGTGAACTAAATAAAACAGTACCCTGAAACAGTTACGCATCAACCTGGTAATGATCACATGAAGTATAAATATTTTGTCGAAGTGACATTTACGAAAATGTGACAAGGCAGTACACCAATAGTCTACGAGCAGGGAAGGAATTATATCTTCAAGACTGCCCACGCAAATCAAGTCATATAGAAAGTAACAGGCCGTGAAGGCCCATGGGGGTGTGAGAGGTCGACGCTCCCACATTTTCTAGAGAATCGGCTCATAGATGGCGGTAAAGTTCTCAGCCTTAAGCGCCGGCCGCCCCTTGCCCCCCCCCCACGAATCTTCCTGGTTCTTTATGTCTTAGTGGCTGAGTCGACACCAGTACAATATTGCGGCTGGAAGGATTAGGCACACTGAAAAAATTCAATGACCCTACTGGGAATCGAATGCGCAACCCACCGGCTTGTAGCATATTGCCTCAACCAACTACGCTACCGCAGGCAGCACCATAGCTCAAGCGGTTAGTCGCTGCCTTCCCACCGCGGCTGCCCGGGTTCGGTCCCGGGTCTGGTCAAGTGGGATTTGTCGTGCACAAAGTGACGCTGGAACTGGTTTTCTCCGAGTACTTCGGTTTCCCCCGCCAATCTTCATTCCACCAAACTCTCCATCATCATAATCAACCGGGTCAGGAACAATAGGCCAATCAGTGGCCGCCGTGCCGAGTGGACCCAGTTGGACTCCCCCCCCCCCCCAATTAAAAAAAAACTACGCTACCGCGAGCGCACACTCAAATCATATATACCTCTCCTATATTTATACATACAACTAGGAACTAAAGATAAGGATTTAAAATATATGGCAACTGTATCTCCATGAATTCTCACAAACATATTTCCGTATATCAAAATATATTTAGAAGTAACAGTTCCATTGCAACTGTTCCAACGAGCGAAACTCTTACGTAAAAATGAATGACATACTTCTATATATATATATATGTGTGTGTGTGTTCTTTAAATTTATCCTTATAAATACACTATATATGCTAAATTATAGAAAATCTTCTTCATAATTTAGGAATAACCAGAAGTTTCCGCCATGATAAAAAACAAAAGAGTAAAGAGAACCGAAAGCTATGACGCTTCGTTTTTGTGATGAACGCTGTTGTTTTTCCATCATAGTCACCATTGTCTGGGTCTGGGTAGAAAAATATTTATCTACGACCGTCGCTGTCGTTCACCTCCCTAAAACAGGATGCCCGAAAAATAGCTTCCTCACCGTCTTCGTGCATCTTCCACACACAGATTAAATACAGATTTCAACGTGTACCGTGATACAGCCAGGGACAGAGCGGCGTGAAAACCGTCGCGCGAGTGCGCGAACAGCTCCTCATTTCCTTCAATCGTCGTACTTATGTGTATCACGCTCACATGAACACTAATATCGAATTTTTAATTATAGTCTATCATTAATTTAACATCGTAAATTCTATGTATCAGGCATTTCCGTCATTAAAAGTCATCTTGTCTGCATTTCCACTGTCATATGGTACACTGTGAAACTTTTAACGGGCTATGAGGCCTCAATTACTGAATAAAATTCAAACAGCTAATTATCAGCTTAATTGGAATATTTTATTAAGAGGATTAAAATATGATGTATTAGACGATCTTTCAAAATTCATAGGGCCTATATTATAAACAGTGTCACGTAACTTCGAACAAGGCCCCGCATTCCTAGTCAAATCCCGAGCATAGCTTGTGGTGGGAGGAGTTTCTTAACACGCGTTCTTCCACTTTCACCGACCCTCCAACCCACCCCCTTCTCTGAAATTTTTCTTCTGCGCATTCAAGGTTACTCTTGGCCTTGTTCGAAGTTACGTGACACTTACTATAAGATAAAACGGTAATATTGACATATTTAAATTTGCCATTGTCCAACTTCATTAGAACGCAGTGTTAATGACTGCTAGTGGACACTGTGCACAGAAACAAACATTATACAGTTTCATTAAAAACTTGTTATCATTAATCATACGTCATAAGAATCTGAAGGAAATTAGGCGCCATAAGTTACTGTTAATCGTTTCTTACAGAATACAAGGTACTTTCTGGCATGCTGAATCCCACTTTGATATCCAAATGGCACAGAGTAGCTTCGTTTCTGACGACCAGTGGACAGACTACCTCCTAAGTTTAGTTGTAATAAATTATAGATATATTTAATCAGCACAATGATGGCTCTTGGAGAACTAAAACAAATGAGGAACTAGACAATCTAATAAAAGGAAGGAACACAGTTAACTTCATCAGAGCCAAACAATAAGTTGGCTTGGACACATCTCAAGGATGGAGGCTGGACGAACAGTTAAGATTGGAAGCCACACCCCGTAAGAAAGAGAGACCGACCTAAGATTAGATGGAGAGATGACGTAAGGGAAGACCTAAAGGGTTTAGGAATTTATAACTGGATAAGTCGCACACAGGACAGAAGTAGTTGGAAGGAAATTGTTGAGCAGGCCAAAGCGTTCAAGAAATGAAGCTGTCGAGCTAAGAAGAAGAGGAAGAAGAGGAAGAAGAAGAAGAGAAAACGGATATTTAATCAGCGAAGTTATCCTGCCGTAAGTCAGGAAAGGCACCAGCAAGGGAAGTTGGTGACTTTACTTTCATACCTTACGTACACAAAGTGTGTGATACCACCATCGAAACACGTTTAAGTTTTGATTATGATCTGACTGTCTTATTCTTCTTTTCGTGAATGTCAGACTCAGACTCTATGTGAGGGGGGAGGGAGTGTGGAATGAACGAGAATGTACTTGTGACATAATAACTCCTTCCTATAAGCTATCATTTAAAACCCTATTGTTATGCAGAGAAACTGAGACATTTCTGCAATATTTATCGCGGACAATTATGAATAAGTTTCACCATGAACGATGCCACTTATTGCTAGTATTAATTTTCTGTAATTCCATCTGCTCATAAAAATGTTTTATTAGGTCATATTAACTTGTTTACTTCATTTTGCGGTACTAAATTAAACTGATATATAATCGAATATGCAATACAAAGAGCAGTATTTAGAATGCCAGTTAAACGAGATTGTTCTGTTGCTTTTTTATACTACGCTCCGATATTCTGGTTCAATGCTTTTAAGATTAGCTCAGTTCCATATTGATATTAGCATATGTTGGGAAGAGCGTCATTGGATAACGTACATCAGTGCTTTGGAAGCCAGTCCAGGGTCCGCTTTCTCCCTTGCAACGGCATGTACAGATTGTACTGAATAAAACTGGACCACAACGGAGTGTGACATGAAGTCCAACGAACCTATTTTCTCTCCACAACAGTTAAGACTTCCGCAGTTTTTACATCTATATTTTTGGGTCACTCATTCACTTCTTATTGGTCCCAGGAACAGGAAGACAATCTCTACAAATGTTCTTCAAGCTCTGCAAGTGCTGACTGATAAGGCGTACATATTCCTGATAGTGGTCATCACTGAATGAAGGAAGCGATTAAGATACGCCGACCTGAAGACCTTCTGACTGAAAGTCTGATTTCACAATTAAAACTTCTATTTTATCCTCAATGTTAAAAGAGATTATATCTCTCCCTTATGGAGTTAGGTTACTCGGAAGAACAATATCTTGTTCGGTTACTACCGTGTGACGATTCGGAGAAATATACTGCCTCCATTTTAGGGTGGAAAATTAAGCAAACAAAAACCCAGCAAGGAGACAGTGGCCGCTCTGTGAACTTCACATCGAATCCGGATTATTCAGATAAGTAAAACTATCGGACAGATATAACTAGCCACGAAGAATCGCTGAATCAGTCGCTTCCTTGAAGTGTTTCAAC
Organism: Cryptotermes secundus; assembly: GCF_002891405.2. Lineage (NCBI taxonomy): Eukaryota > Metazoa > Arthropoda > Insecta > Blattodea > Kalotermitidae > Cryptotermes > Cryptotermes secundus. The sequence continues at coordinate 149,783 of NW_019734354.1, forward strand.
GCTAAGAAGTATTCCTATTCGATTAGCATAACCAAATCATATAACATAAAAGAATAAGTTTTAATTAAAATACTCATGATTTTTGCGTTGTGGTTCATGAGACAGCGTTTTAAGGCCCGTTTGCAACTCCTGTGGGGCCCCTGTCAAGTTCGCCCAGACCGCCCGTCCGTACACACGCACGGAACAACTCGAGAACCGCTAGACGGATTTTCGTAAGATGTTTATTGAAGCATTTTACGAAAGATTCCAAGCTATATCATTTTCAATCTGGACGGCTGACGTTTAACCGTGGCTCTACATGACGATCTACATTAACTGTAGGACGTACATCACTAAATATTTAGTGGAAAGAAAACTATTTCCAACTAAAGCTGTAGAGAGAAATGAAGCAGAGACTTCAAGTACAGCACACTTTCTCTGTTAGTGGTAGAGTTTTGGGTATAATAATCAGACAAAGGGGTAACGTGAACACATGTTCCAACTTGCATATTTTGCAATCATCCATGGCCTCCTGAACACGATCGCAGCTAACAACGTGTATTGAATTTAGACTGCCTTCAAATCGAACTTCTTCAGTTCCTTGAAGAAAGCAGTGGTCCACTACACTGTGGCACTCTAGGATGAAGCCTGGATACTGAATGCTTATTCCTCGTGGCTCTAACACTGTACAGCTGCATGCAAATTTAATGCTTGAATACTGTGAGGGAAGCGTTCATAGTAATATTGTTAATTTATTTATAACTCCTGAGATATGCGCCTGTTTATACTTTTTGCTTATACAAACTTCTTTCGCTGAACCTTCGTTTGAGTTATCACCAGGGCCCGGGTTTTGATGGTATGAAATGTATTTCCCCTTGTATCTTACGCAATACCCTTAAATATATAATACCCGGAGATGTGTTGCTGATTGCAAAAATGTAAATTTTATAAGTAATTTTTGGTCATTTCTGTAATTTTTATTTTTTTGGGGGGGTTTTCTTTAGTTTGGGGGTAATTTTTCGATACTTTCTTTACTTTTAGGGGTATTTTTGTCATTTTAGCCATTTTAGGGATTTTTTTTTCGTGTTTTCGAAAATGCAAATAATATGGAAATGTTCTTTCTCCCTCTAGAGAGTCAGCCTGCAGCAGCATCACAAGTACCTTCTACCACAGTATACATTAATATGTTGTAATCCTGTCCCGTCTTTCCGTTCATTTTACGCAAAGTGCAGACAATACAGATCATAAAACATTTTAAGCTGGCAGCAGGGTAAAGCGACGGTCACTCACACTGCTGCTCTTTTCAAATTTTGTGCGAAGTAATTTGCTTATTTACAAACACACCTTCTTCAGAGCGCTGGCTAATTGGACACGGATTTTACGATCGGCAACTTCCTCCGAAAGCGATGCGTCACTTGCCGAGAAAAATGCCTGCGGGCGTTCGGAACCAGTACCACACAGTGTACTTCTTTCGTTCATTATTAATCAAATGTAGTAAATAATATTGCACTCACCATCATAGAAGATGTTCAAAATGTCTGCCCTCTGCTGTGAGACATGCCTGAATTGCTTGAAACAGATTCCGGGAAACTCGTTGCAATTCACGTTGCTGAATGTTGTCAACTGCTTCACGAATGTTCTGTTTTAGAGCCTCCAGGTCTTGTGGATTGTTGGCATACGTAACACGTTTGAGTTTTCCCAACAAATAAAAATCACAATGGTTTAAATTTTGGATCTCAGAGGCCAACGAACCCTTGCTAATAATTCTACAGTCCCCATTCAATTCACCAAACACACCGCGTAATGCTCGGATAGTTTCGTTGGCTGTGGGGGGGTGGCGCAGTATTTCATAAAATAACCGAATCTTTCTTCTGCAGGTGCAAAATTAACGAAAACTGGATTAAGTATTTCATTAATGTATCGTTCAGCATCAAGAGTTCCTTCATAAAGTATCGGTCCAGTGATACGGTTTGCGCTACTCGCACATCATACGCCTATCTTTTGGTCGTAAAGGGGAAGTTGAGGATTTTTCACTACTCCAGTACCCGTTGTTCTGTGAGTTAACATATCCCGAGAAATTAAAATCAGCCTCATCTGTGAAAAATGTCAGCTTAGGATCAATAAGTCCTTCATGCACATGATTGACAAACCTACTACAAAACTTCACTATTTTTTAATAATCTTTAGGTTTAATTTCAGGAAGAACAGTAATTTTATACGGACGTATATGCAACAGTTTAGTTGCTGTCCACGCTCTGCCTACAGAAACACCACTTTGTTGTGCTGAACGCCGGAAAGATTTCCGAGTAGAATTTTCTAATCCATGACCGATGTCATTAAGTTTTTCCTCAGTTAAGTTAAAACATAATTCCTTTTAACGGCTTCCTGACAATTAAAATGCCGTGGGTTTAAACTTTCTTCGCTGATTTGGAAATTGTATCTCCAGGTGGACACGACGTTAAGGGAGATTTTCTCCTGCACGATTTGTATGGGGTTTTCTTAACATAAAAGTCATAAACAAAAACTCTGTTCTAAATTGTACTTCACACGAGCCATGAAGACCCAGAACAGAGCACTATACAAAGAAATTTCTGCAGCACTTGGTAGAGTAACACTGACTCAATGATATCACCGCATGGATGGCCTTCAGTTTGCCTGCGGATCCTAGGGTGTCTGCTGACATGAAATTCTGAGAAGCTCCCTGGACATCTAATACGCCTGCACAGTGCACGCTAGGTACATACTAATGGGGCACACAAAAATAACAACGATAACAACACCACACCGATATTCACAGGGCTACACAAAATAATACAGAAAACACGGGCACCGCAAGAAGTATATTACGCAAGAAAAGGAAAAGAGTGACGTTCTCAAGCAAATTTACTTTAATGTGAAAGACGAAAATGCAGTAACACTGGAATATTTTAACTTAAGAACAAGTGCAGTGTAGCATTTTCATCAAAGGAACAGTTGCCTGAGCATGGCCAAGTAGGGTCGAAACATGTATCAGTTTAATTGTAATTTTAATATTATTTTAAATTACGGAGAAATTGTAAACCAAGGTGCATTAGAGATGGAAGTTAAGTGTGTGAAGCGACATACGAATGCAATAGGAAGAAATATAACAGTCTAATTAATAATACTTTTTACGAATTTCGGAATCTAAATTTTAGAATATTTTCTCGGCGATTGTAAAGCTGTAAGTTTCAGTCGATTTTGCATTCAAAGAGTCAGGAACCGTAATTACTTTTTCCTTTGCGTTATCGTGGCGAGTATTTGATCAAAATTTTGGTCTACAGGCCTGTAATGAATATGTGATGAAAGCTGCACAAACAGTCCTCCAGAAATCGGACAAAGAGACAACTGGTTACACACCGTAGCACGCAGGCCCGTTACTGAGTAACAGCTTCGAAATAAACAGTAAAACAAAACCCGCTTCTAGGGAACACATTCGTAATAAGCAACGCTTCGAGTTCACTGTGCCATTGAAAATTTGGGCCAAATTATTCGCTTACATCTAACCGCATACCACAAACCCACTGTATGGCTATTCTCTTCCCCGCGCGCGGTTGTGCCACACGCTGACAGCCACCTACATCCGTCCAAGCCTCGCGGTGTTGGCGACTTACATCAGTTCTACCCTTCGGATAGTTAAGTTTCGGTGTATGGAGGGCGCTCTCCATGCTCCGAAACTCAAGCAGTTTAGTCCGCCGCTACGTCCTCTCATTCCCTTCCTGTTGGTGTTTATATGATTGGTTGGGAAGGCTGAAGGACTCGTTTGGGTGCTCGTAGTCACCAAGCGGTGGTGACCATAAATTTGTAGAATGCTTTTTAGTGAGGTTATATAACTCAGACTTGGGTCTGGTAGAACACTAGATCAGTCTCCGGGTCTTACGCGTCTTGCTTTAGCGGGGCACGAGGAACACTGTAGCACACACACTAGCACACAGAGACAATAACAGTTGGCACTTGACGGTTGATTTACTGAAGAACACTTACGGCTATTACGCTTATAGTAACACTGATATGTAAGTGACTAAACGTACACTTTGTGACTGATTTTAACTTGCATTTATAGCCGAATGTTACACTGCACTGTGATTACTTAACAATTTATTAACTAAGATAGTCTAACAAGTTTATCGGCATTTCTGCGGAGCGAGGACCTGCCAACTGAACACTTTCGAAGCCGAAACCAGACTGTTTTTGGAACTGATCTGCTCTGAAGCAGTGAGCTTCTCAGAGCCTCAGCTACCATAAGAAGTTGCCTCCCTCAAGCATGTCTTATTGGCTTAGTTAAAAATGGGAGGTCTCAACATTTTGAATTTCCCAATCAGATTGATTTACTAAGTGGCCATATCCCTTAAAACACAAACAGCATTTTCTATACCACCTTGATGTACGTACAAGAAGCTTAACATGGGTATCGGGTTAACATTCTGTTGGTTCACCGCTTGCCTTACGCGTCAAATGTCGAGTTACCAAAGGCCTCCCCTTGTCTCTACCGGTCTCTACCACAGCAAGAATGAGCCTATGTCGCGCTCTGAATGTAAGAATGTGTCTATCTCCTTAATCCAGACTTATGACATATAGCTCGCAATTCGGTAGTCAATAGTGGAAACACCCTGGTGCCTGGATGACGTCGACCAGAATAACGAAACGACTAATAAACTCGACTAATACAAGTATCGACTGTGAACAGCATCCGTCATCTGTGTATTCATTGATCATCTGGTCACAATTAATCCCTCCTGTGTACTCAATATCTTTAGCGCACCTAACAACGCGCTATGCTCCGCCGTGAAGTATGCTGCCCCATTTGACGGCGATGTGAACCTCGAACACTAAGCTCCTTGGAACATGTATAATGCATGACATCTTTGACTTGTTCTTTATCAAGGAATCCCACTATGCTGAACTTTTGTGTGAGAATTTATTTGCATCCTGAATAATACAAAGAAAACATAATACAAAAATGTGTGGAAGCACATACAGTCGCTAGACGTAATATCAGCTTTAGCTGCCGCGGCTTGTTCACCGCTTCATGCTGCAACATCAATTGCATCTTCCTCGGAAGTTGAACTTATGTTCGTGTAGAAATTTTAACACTGGACATTTTCGTCTTGATATTTGTCCGGTAATCACGTGTTGGAATTCGTAGCCACGAATTTCCGTACCGCCTATTTACATGAATAGACAAATAAACCAAACAGAGCATTCTGACACACAGTACACATTAAGCCTACCTTATTTCGTGGTGTGACATTCTAAATCGTATGTTTTACAAAGTTAATTTTAACAATTCTGTCTTAGTGGCTAAAAAAGCATTCAACAAAATATACTAACCTCCGCTATTAAATCGTTTCCCAGCTTGGAGCAGATTGCCTCTTTTATTGAAGGGCCCAGTAGTCACGGAAGTTTGATTCTTGCCTCGTACATTCCATTTCAACTGAATTATCCGTTGTTATTATTACCTGCCTACCAACCACATGGAGCTACAGCCCTGGGTGAGCCTTGGCCTCCTCTACAACCAGTCTCCAATGCGTGCTGCCATAGGAATGGACCCACACATTATGATCTGAAGCTCGTTGTTTATGTTTATAAACAAAATCCTTTTTACAGGATGAGGTTGTTAGCCTCATACCCAACTCCCAACATCGAGGACCAGGGTATCTCTCTTAGTCTCTACTCTACCCTTTGACATTTCCGGTATGGGTGACTCTACTGGTAGTTAAGCTACCGCTGTCATAGCTCTCCAGGTCACAGAGTCACGCAAGCCCCACCACCACGACAAGGTGGAGATACCTTTGGGGGGGGGGGTGTTGATATTATTACACATACATAAACCTTTCAAGCTCTGAGTCACGTCTTTTCATTCCTACGCACCTCAATATTTCTCCCTCGTCAGAAATTCTATTGAGGGAAACTCGTTTCAGGAGCAGCAATGCAACGGCTGTTCCCTGCAAGCGGTCGAGGTTGATAAAGCAGTAGATTTTGCCTAGGTTTGTCATTTAACAGCGCTGTCAATATCGAGATGACAGGAAGATTAATAAAAATGGAACAGTTGGAGGAAAGGAACTGGAAGACGAAACACTAGCAGGAAACCTGCCCCACTCCACTACAAGTCCCACAACATCTGACATGGCATCGAATCCGAGCCGCCGTGGTTGGAAGCCGGATGACTATGGCGCGGCCGGAAGTAGCTTTGCGGTGACATCACATTTATCTGCATGGTTATTCGAACACACTGGACCACTTTGTGTGACTACTTAACTGCCAATTCTTAATTTGCTTACAGCGTGCCAAAATGGAGACGTCATCGGAGTGGAATGACATGATATCGCAGAGATTTCCTTCAGAGGACGAGTGTACAGCGTTGCCACATCAGGCTGAGGATATTGTCACGTGTAGGGTGGTACACGTGACGAAATGACGGGTTCTTGTTCGGATGGTTTGATATTAGCACTTTGGTCACACACTCTCTGTTAGTTACACTTAAATACAGCGCTATCGCTGATTTACACACACATCATAAATCACTGTTGCACGCAAGCTACGATTCCTAGTCTTCACTGATCTCAACACAGAAACGATATCAGTCTCACTGGATCACACACTCCCAGTATTACACATAAATACAGTCTTCGAATCACACTTCAAGTTTTCACAGCTCTCCTACCAACTTCCCGCGGCTGTCTCCTATCGAGAACTCTCGCATTGTCACTTAAACACTACGAAATACTGAAATCTGTTAAAGTCACATTGCGACTGATGGTCAGTCAGTAAGTCTTGGTGTCGAGCCCCATCGGAGACTCGTGACCACATATTTATTACTGTTTGATAGTTACGGTCTTTTTTTTTTTTTTTGCGGGGCACCTTTTCTGACGACAGTAGGAAGGGTCTGTTATTTGTACATGCTGCTGGTCTTTGTCAGCTCAGTCTTTCTCGGGTCCGAGTCCCTTGGGACTAGCGACCATATTTTGCTGTCTCAGATTTGAGACTTCCCGTTTTCGTCAAACTCTGTTAAACACCCTCCTTCGTCCTTTTATAAGCTCTCGGCACGAACCATGCAAAAAACCAATGTCTGTATTGTTGTTTGTTTGTTTGTTTACTGATCTGTTGCCTAGCAATTTACTTCTTATTCTTGCGCGCGTTTGCTCCCACGGGGATGTGTTTGCCGAATCGTTGCCTAACAATGGGTCACAGTACGATTTCGGTTTGGGGGGAGGCCTCACGGGACCTCTCTTTCGAGAAATAAATGTCATGTGGTCTCTAAGAGGCCACAGGCTTTATGGAGTACTCTCCTCCACACAATCATAAGAAATCGGTATCATAATTTCGTGTAACAGCAGTTCAAAACGAAGCTACAGCTCATCGAAGAACCTCGGCTGTTTGACTAGGCTTATATCGTGTGCCTTGAAATAACCAGGTGCTGGAATAGTAGTAAGCATTACCACCGGCTGAATTGACCGTTACCTCTACTCGTACAGCGTGTTATTAGCTATCCGAGACGGATAGCTGGCAGCCCAATCTACGCATGACTGTTTCAGCTTAATAGGGTCATGTGTCCGTCATTTGTCCCCTATGCTGTTCATGCATGAAGTCGCAGTGGGAGCGTTAAAATTTACAGCTTCTGTTCGTCGGCTATCGGAATATTGGCTGTGCTGTGCTCCATATATATCTGGAGCACGTTACTGCCTCACATTCTTCACAGTTCCTTTCATTTCTTATAGCAATGTGTGCATCATTTCCGTTTCACTCACTGTATGGTCTTTTCGCGTCACTTCCTATATAGGATCACACTGGAGTTTAAATATTGCCTGCTCTCGGAAATCTCCTTGATAGCTCGGTTCGAAACCGTTCAATATACTTCGTAGATAATCTGAACATAACGTGTCTATTATTAATTACGCATGTGGTTTTGTAGGGGCGTTATATGGTCCGGCGTATATCACTTCGAATGAAGAGCAAACATCATAAGCTATTTCAAGATAATGTTCAAACGAGGGAATATTTTGATCTGAAGGACATTAAGTAACATGAAAAATAAACAATCTTGTAATTAGAAGCTTAACTTATGCTTTTCACATGCTATTATTGAGGCAGTTAATGCATATAGAATGTTGGTGGGAAAGCCAGAAGGAAAGAGACCACTGGGAAGACCTAGGCGTAGGATCTTAAGAGAGATAGGATGGGATGGTATGGATTGGATTGATCTGGCTCAGGATAGGGACCAGTGGAGGGCTCTTGTGAACACGGTAATAAACCTCAGTGTTCGATAAAATCCTGGGAAGTTCTTGAGTAGCTGCAGATTTGGCTTCTCCTGAGGAAGGGCTCAGCTCCATAAGTAAGTAAGTAAGTAATATTGAGGCAGTTCAAAAGAGCTAGTTGAGAAGCGCCGTTCATTTACCACGCATTAAATTGCAGGAACTTAACGTCCAGTATTTAACGTCTGTCAATACTGCAACGCTCTTCCAGTCACCACTCAATTTTTAGTTTAACATTATACACCTTGACACTACATGTTTCGGCCCCAAACGGCCATCTTCAGATGTCTTCATATGTTACAATTATTTTATTAAATTGTGTTAAAACTGCTACACAGTCTTAGTTCGTGTTAAAATCACACGGTGTAGTCCTCTTTTTAAGGTAAAATCCTTTAAAGTCTCTATTATACCCACGTCATTTTGGTGCATTCTATTTCACCTCACACGGGGTGTCGTCCATTGTTCACAAATGCATGTGTGTCCCAGGTGTTTTGTCTCGGCAGCTTGCCCCTCACGTTCGTAGCCTCCTTTTCAGTTATGACTGCCGTATGCCCCTGGTTTGCGTGCTTCCTCCACAGCGTGTGGTAGTAAAGACAACACCACAAGTTCGGCCCCGTCAAGAAAAACGAAAGGACAAGGGACACGAACCAATTCGGTTAAAGAATTTTAACTTAAATAACATTTAAAAAAAAAACTCTTAATGCATCAAGTACAATTGCTGTAGTTGTAATAAATTTGGATTTTGGATCAAGTGTATATTACAAATATTGTATATTTATGTATTTTAAAAATCAAAAAACCCAATGTAAGAGTAGTTTCTAAAAGTATTGATGTTCCCTCTGATGATGGTCTGTAGGGACCGAAAAATGTTAGGGTGCTAAGAACTGAAGTAGTAAAAGCTTCAACAGTCACACTGGACGGAACTGTTTTATCATTTGTAATAATTAAGTTGAACAATTGCAACGGGATGCTGAAATACAGAATCATAAAATACAAGAAACTGTCTTATATTTCGTTATAAACTGTGATATAAGGGAACGATTTGGAAAACTGCAATGTAGACAGGATAAAAAAATACTAATTTCTTATGGAAATAAGCAAGTTACTTTTCCCATCTGAGCAGTTCACTGGGTCACCGTAAAGGCAGACAGAATATGTTGTACCGCTCTTTTGAGAGCCCCTTTCCTTGGTTCGAATCCAAGTCGAATCTAACTCATTTAGAATAAACAACTCTATACTTGTTTTTTACACGTTTTAAGAAGCCAACAGAATTGTGAGGTATTCGTTCTGTCCATTTGAAACAGGACGCGGGCCATAAACGGCTTTAGTTAGGAACTGAAGTTATTTTTCTCGTTCTGGTGTTTATGGCTTGTTATCGATTGCAACCAAATTGTCGCCTTGAAGGATGCTACGCACCACAGAAACAAGGGAATAATAATCATCAGCTTCACGCTACTGTTTTGTCCTTCCTTGAAGTCATCAGAGAGATTCCGAGGGGAAATCATAGCAGACGGCTAGCATGATGCACTTGGATTTACCCGGGTGTTCAGCATACAGTAGTGCTTCGGACCCCCGTGCGCAGTGCAAGTGGTCAGTGGCTCCGGTCTGAAGGAGCACCTAACGTAAAATGTAAAGGTAAAGTTGTCCCTGTGCTTAACTAATTAAGCACTACGCCATAAAGGCGTATGGGGAATAGATGTATAGATCCACATTTTCTTGACCTTGGCACTAGATGGAGGTGAGTGGTCAGCTTCACGCCCCGGTCGCTTTACCCCCGAGGAAAGAGTTCCCGGTACCCGTTGGGTAGAAGGCTGGGTGGACCCCAGAGCCTGCCTGAAGGAGCACCTAGCTTTTCCAAATTACTCGTACGTTGATCACCGCGAGGGAAATCTTTTACGTAAACACTGACCTTTATTTTAAATCAACGAAAACAATTCCAGTCACGACTAACCTGATGTTTCGTAATAACGGCATAGACTTTGAGTCTGAATAATTAATACAGCGGTTCTCATTTATTGTTCAGGGAGATGTACACTAACGGCAAACTGTGATTCTAAGTGTGACTTATTCGTTAACTAATAACCGTATACACTTCACATCCCCACCTCGTTTCCGCTGTTTACACTGCTATCCAGTCCCGTTGGTACGCCCTGAGAACTCGTGCGTACCGATTGGCTAGACTGCAATCTCTAAACCGAATAACCGAACGTTAACTAAGTTGAGGACGGAACGGTTACAATGCAACCTGAGTAACTACTAACATATTTAATGCCTATCTAATTCGAAACGCATGCGCATAACGTTCATTCGCTGTCATAAGACATGCGTACGACGCCGAGGTGTCATTTAAGCTTAGACGGCGGTCATGCTTACTGCTTCTCAAGAATGGGTCCGACCACTTTCTTAAATAAGGAAATATGACCGCTTTCGAAGAAGAAATTATCCGTGCCACATAGTGTGTTCATTAGTCCGTAGAAGGTTAAAGTGAAATAAAAGTACAGGAATACGGTTTTGCGCATGCCTCCTCATCTGGAATGTCGTTGAAGTGCTTTCCATCAGAGCGCCATGCCTTGTCACCCCGCAGAGCACGGACGTACGCGTTTCTGCATCAAGCGCCTAACTCCCGTGTAGTAAAGAGCGACAGTGTCTGTGTGTTTGACAAATAATACGAGAACTTTCAGAAAATAAATCAAATAAATTGTCGGGTTCGTTAAAAAAAATACAAATCACCTCATCCTCGTGCACTATCTAAAAAATTAAACAGTCGATTTTCATTAAATTCTGGAAAGTAGACATGCATGTTCAGCTTAACGGTGTTCCCTGCAGAAAGAAAGGTTTTAACACGTAACCATACAGATGTACGCACATTAAATTTCGGGACGTCACATGCTTGCTCAGAACTTCATATGGTTGTCCTACTCCACAGTTACGACAGTTGTGACGAAGGTTACTACGGGCCGAATGTGTTGTTTGCAAAATGTATTCATCTTTAAAAAAACTTCATGAATTTCACTTAATATTAAATTCGAATATTTTAAACTATTCAGAGGATCAGTGAATTTTATTTCATGGGGGAACTGAATTTTGTAATCATGTAATCACAAGAGTTTACGCAAAACGTTACGGATTATCGGTGGAGTGGTATAATAACAATTCGGTACAGCAATTTGCAAACTTGCTTTTCCATGCACATAAAACCCTTCGAATCCAAAATCCTCTCCCAGAGTTCAAGGTCATTTTGTCTTCATCATTTTTTCTTGAATTGAGTAAATCAGTATGCTTTAACTGGCATCTTCCTGGGCCTTCCGTGCATACGCTCAGAACTGCATGCAAGAATACGCGTAGATGAATTTGGCACACTGTATCACGATCATGCTTTCTTCTGGACAAATTCCATTTAGGCGCACAACATTGTACATTGAGATTCAGTTACGCTTGAAGAGCAAATTATGTGTCTCAAATTAAATTAAATATTAGACTTTAAATGATGTAAGTTCTTCTACGACGGCTCTGCGCATGCGTAACATGAAACGATTCAGGAGGAGACGTATTACAGGTACTGGTGCAGGCAAACTCGCGTGGAAGGATAAGATAGGATCCGAGATTCAAATCCCATACCCTTCGAATACAAGTCAGACGCTTACGTGCTGGGGGTTACCTACTTGTTTGCTGCAATTGTCTTCCGCGTAAATGGAGAGTCTGAGCTGTAACTGAGGCATTCACTGGTCTCCGTGTCGCAGAGTCTGCATGTCCTGTTTTGATGGGTACGTACCATAAATCTTCAGGATACTGACACGACCTGAGCCTTCGGTTTATCTTGTAATGTTCTTTTTAACATTAAAGTTGGAATAGCTCCAGACTGATAAGTCCCTTATCAAAGTACGAGGCAGAACACGACCAGTGGACAGTCAGGCGTCGCTGATGTGAGTGTCAGTGTGTACAGTACTCACCCAGGAATTCAGTTCATCCAACTAAGCTTCAAGGTACATAGATATAACTCATATTCATATCTGCTCTTAAGGCGCGTCCACATTACTCGTGCTCGTGCTCGTGTGACTCACTATGCTCGCGAGTAATGTGAGCGACATGACAAGTCACGAGACAAGAAAATTTTAATTTTTTAATTTTAAAACTATAGCCAATAAATTAAAATACAACTACAGCCTAAAGACACTACGAGTAAATATATGGATCCTCACGCGCCGAAGCCTGGCGAGCAACTGAAGTAGTGTGGACGAAGATTTACGGCCACACGTAAAAGCCAGACAAGTCTCCCGACGAGCACAAGCCTGGCGAGCACGAGCAATGTGGACGCGCCTTAAGGAATGGAGCGAGTCTTAGGCAGCCATTGTTTGTGAGCTGTTATAATTGATTGTAGATGTAACAGAAGTGCCAATAAATCCAATCATCCAGTCCAGAACCCGTTATTATTAGTCACGGAACCCTGGACACGTGACATTACTATTCTTCAATTAACACCTTAGTCTCCCAACATGTCAGCAGGAAGTATTTCACGGGCCTGTTTGTTTCTCTTGTCATCGCGTCCCCTTTGCAACCTATTAGGCACTACCAGCGGTACATGTCTTGCCTATGCAGTAGTAGAACGGAGCTGTGACACGCGACTCTAGGACTTGCTGCCAATACGTAACCGAAGCTGCTGTTTGTGTTTGTTTCAGGCACGAAAATGTTGATAGCTCTTGCTCTCAGTACCGCCGTCCTGACGCTTGCCGGCTGCACATCAGGCGCCGTTTACAGGGAGATACTGCCTGAGAGACAGGGTGAGTCTGAAATATTTACAGTCAACTGCTACTCCTATCTTGCCACGTGTCGACTTGAAAGCAGCTGTAAGTTACTCACTTCCAAATTTTCCTAGAAGCCATATAAGATATGACAGTACTTTGAGGAGCCCAGATACGCTTTCACTGCGTGCAATTTAAAAAATTTTATGCTTAATCTAAATTTCTGGGTAAGTACAAATTTTTGCGAAACGTCTGGGAGACAAGGCAATTTATCCAAGAAGCCGAGAGGGAAAATGTACATGTTAAGAATTAGCATATGCAGAACGACTGCTTGGGCAGTTAGGGCATCCGTATTCACTGTTAGATTAGAAGGAAATAAATACAGAATATGGCCAGATAAATTATCGGACTCATTCCACAGTTTTTTTTATGTATACTTAAGATATTTTCGCCCAATTCCCTATATTTTTTGTCAAGTATAGCGGTAGGGATAACCTCGATTTTCGGCGTTTGGAGGCTTCATGTCCTGAAGCTATTACAAAGCAGTCGCTACATTCAAGGCGAAGTTCGGAGGCTCGCCTGTTATATGCCGAAAGTCATGTGTCTAGGTTCAGTACATTCTGTGCTCCTCATCTTATCACGGCCCTTCCGCCATATCTGGCAGTTGTGCTAGAGCCAAAGCCCTTTTGAATAATCCCCCTGATATCTATCAGCTATGACATTTCACAGTAGAAGCTCTGTACTAGATGGGTACTGAAAGTATACGTGTATATGGCTGGAGGTCCCTGGCCACGATTCTTGCATGTGGCACTTTTCGAACGGCCCATAATGCGTGCCATGGCTATACAGCAACACTGTTACCAGGTTCATAGGCAGTTCGTCCGAAGGCCCTTACGGTAAGCGTAGGACTGAGTAGCTTATGGTATAACAGCCGGGATAATTTAAAAATTTTCCATCCCTCATTAATTTCACATCTCCAACTTCCAAGTAATGCTTCCTCAATAATGCTTATACAAACATCTTAAATCTCTATTTGAGATGGCAGGCAATGGAAGTACTGACTACGGCCGTTTAGGTTAAGACTCCGTGTAGTTTGGTAGCTAGTTACGGACGTTTGAGTTAATTGCTGCCTTCACTTTTAGGGTACCCGGCATTTGGAGGCAGCTGGTATCTCCGCGCCTACTATAAGACCATACGCTGCCAACACAGAACACCGCAGTCTACCTTAAACCGTTACCGCTTCCTCAGCTTGAAAGTTTATGTATTCCTTTGCCCTCATAATCTCATTACGAACATAACACTTTAAATATCTTAGCCATTTCCAGAACAAGACAGTTTACCTTAACAAGTCTGTCTCTATTCTTGAAATCCGGACGGCAACAGGCACAGTTCGATGATCGTCTGTTTCATTCGTTTCGACAGAAGCTCCCGGCAAATGTTTCGTGGAATTAAGCGCGGGGGAGTCGTACTACAAGGAAAACGAGTGTGTGAAATACACCTGCCAGCCATCTTCCCGGGTCGGCTACGTGGAGCTGGTCGGATCAACGTGAGTATAAATAATAAGTGCTTCTAGTTATACGCCTTGAACAGTTCATGGTTACTCGGCTGTTCAGGAAACTGTCCTTCCATAGAATAAGAAGTTTCATTCCATGTTCACAAAACTCCGCCATTCAAACTTACTCTCTGTTACTCGTGGATAAATCAAGTACAGACCTTCACATTTATTTTATCCAAAGATTTCATTGCACGAACTTCGGTAAGAACTAATCGCGTACTTTCGTTTGATAAGACATAGAATGTAGAGAAAACGACGCCTCCAGCAAATCTTAATTTCCGCGGGTGCGGTTAGCGGAGGCGTTGCCTAGCAACGCTAGGTGATTACACAGACTGATGGGAGGGATTTATGAAGTGCACAGTTGAGATGGTCTTATGTGCCATGATATGCATACCAAGTTTCATAAATATCGGTTGAGGCATTCAAAAGTTGATAGGAGTGAATACACACATAGATACAAAGACTATTTTTAATTTTTCAAATTATGAATGTAGGCTAACAAAATTACACTTGGAATCTTAAATTATCTCTTCCAAATATCTGTAACTTTCCTTCTTCCACTTATGTTCTTCTGATTTTCATTTTACACGCAACATTAAGTGGAGAATATAAAGTCTGAATTGCTTGCTACTTAACTTTCTTCATTTCCTTGCTACTTCGTTTTATGTAGTGCGGATTTGTTTTCATAACTTTGTTCTTACACAGTGAATTTTGTTCTTCCCTCAGAGTGACAAAAACATTCACACCATATGAAGCAAGAGACAGACTCACAGCTTTGTATTTCTGAGTTATGTAGAGGAGCATGCAATGTACACATATCATGTGCTGAATGCTAGCAAGCTTCACATTACATAATCTGCTCTTAGTTCCAGTCCAATTTGCCAGTATCTTTCCCAGCCTCATGAACACGGACACAAGGAATGTGTCCGGAGTGTTGCCTACGTTAATTCTGTTGCATACAATTACAGAATTTCACACTAGAATCGTTCCTACCTCAGAAGTTCGTGCATCAACCATGTAATTATTATCTGTTATAGGAAACTGTGGCCGGTAACGGTAGCCGAGCGGTATAAGGCATGTACTGTCTTCGCTCGCTTGGAAACCGGGATCGTGGGTTCGAGTCCCACTCAGGGCATGGATGTTTGTGTGCGTTTTTCTGTTTGTGTACAGGCAGAGGTCTTGCGACGAGCTGATCACCCGCCCAAGGAGTCCTACCGAATGTGTAAGATAGAAAAACCGAAGCGAACGGAGAAGTACACGGAGGTAGGCCTAGGCCCACTGGGGCTGTAGTGTCATGGGAAAAAAAATAGGAAATTGTGAAAGTACGATATTATGGTGGCTCTTAATGGTATAAGGTAGGAGCCAAATTTCGTGACAATGGGCCAACTGCTTCCAAAGCTGGAATGGGGGGGGGAAACACATGGCATGAGAATCCCATAAACCTGCTTTCTTTATTTGTGAAAGGGGAGTAGGCTGAGAACAAAGTTTTGACTCAACTAAATTCTGGTACTAACTTTCTCTTCACACAAAAGTTATACCGCCATGACGCCTTAGTGTACATACCGTACTTAAAATATTATGCCGCAAGGACTTGGGCAGAGCCCTCCGAGGTGGACTTGTAATCAAAATAGGGAAGGATGCAGAAGAAACTCACTCAAGACCATTGCTACATTTCTGTTTCAGGTGTTCGATGAGAATTATAAGCTTCCCTGGTTGCGAGGACAAGCCCGAGAACTTAACACTGAAGTACCCTGAGTGTTGCCCCTCAACCTGCTCCTCGTCACATGAAATGAATCTGTGGTAAATGCAGCCCTCTTGTTACATCGATGTTATAGTGACATTGGGGTATGTCTGTGGTCACAAATATAGGCTATTAAGCAAAGTCTTCCGCATTCAGTCCAGTCTCTAATCCCTTAGGCATTAGTTCATGATGTGTTTGGTAGGATCATCTGTGTTGTGATGCCATGTGCTTCTGTAGAAGTTCAGACTCTTTACTGCTGGAGAGCATTCGTTCCTACGAAAACCCGATGGATTTCTATCGAACTACACGACGTTACAATCCAACACATCCTACTCCTCACAGTAGCCCCTTTGAGTAGCTGAAATCCAACACGTGTTCAGTATTTTTCCAAGTCCTACCTGCTTATAGTATCCTGTTACAGTGACATTTCAACCGCACAAAGGAGATTATATGTGACAGAAATGGAATTGTCATTGATAACTTGTCACGGTGTCCCGTAGGTGGTGATGGTAACGAATAAGTGTCTACTTCTAAAAACAAAAGGAAAAGCACAAACTAAACAACTTTGATTCGTAACAAAACGAGGGGCAGATATGCCGTATGTCCAGGAAGGGTCCTGTGGGTGCACATGTAGGTGACTGCACGTCTATGCGGTTTCGAATGAACTGTTATAGTCACATGTGACAGAAGACAGTGTAAATCAACACAAATCCCGCTACTTACAGAATTTGAGCAACGGAACAAACTGGTTGGTCTGTTTCATTATTCAAGCACCTGAGTCTTGTATACCAATTCTTCCCATTTCTAAATATTTCTTACATATTCTACTAACGATAAATATGAATGTGTGAGGTCAGGAAACCACAAATGCTACATTTATGAGTTCATCAATTTTTGTGTCAACTGTGTGACTGACTTCTTTCCAAACCGTGAGGTCCTTGGCCCATCAGCTTCTTGGCTCTGTCACACCCTTAAATTCTGGTGATTGGACGTTTTTTAAATTAGGGAGTTCACTTTATTTCCATGATTTCCAGTCAGCTCACTGTGACTTTGGATTTTAGACCTTAAAGACATAACGTAACTTTCGACAGGTCCTTGATGGATGCTACGCTTGGCTTCAGTCTCTGGCCGTCCTCCTTAAGAATTACGAGTTGCCGAAGCTGTCAAGTTTCGAATTCTCAAAGACTGCCGCAGTTACACTTTCGAGCTAAAATTCTAGTGAAATGCAACATTTGGAGCATGGCTTTGCATGGGGCTGAAACTTGGACACTTAGCGCAGTAGATCAGAAACACGGAAAGCTTCGAAATGTGGTGTTGGAGAAGGATGGTGAAGATCAGTTGGACCGATTATGTGAGAAATGAAGAAGTGTTATTTAGAGTCAGTGAGCAGAGGAATATCCTACACGAAATAAGAAAACGGAAGGCTAATTGGATTGGTCATATCTTACGCAGTAACTGCCTTCTAAAAGAAGTTATTGAAGGAAAGACAGAGGGGCGGATAGAAGTGACAAGAAGACGATAGATGCTGGATGACCTTGGGAACAGAAGAGGATATTCTCATTTGAAGGAGAAAGCTCTAGATAGCATTAAGTGGAGGACCTGTTTTGGAAGAGACTGTGGACCTGTCGTCTGACAGATTACTGATGAATGAATGAATGAAACCTAATTAAATTTAAATGGGTGCATGGTTATGCGGTTACACATAGAACTACCTGGTAACAAGGTGAGGCAATACCCGACTCACGACAAATTTAACACTGACGCCGTAAACATATGAGAATGTTGTATCAAAGCCTACGCCGCTCATATTACGGAGTTACTGGATCTAACCAAAGCTTGGAATGTCTTGCATACGAGGTACCTAAAATCGTACCCAAGCTTCAGGAATTTAAAGAAACATATTAAAAAGGAAGTAAGTAAATTTATCCCTGTAGCAGACAGTGGAGACCCATTGGTTGTGACATGTCGAGGTTCCCACATTTTCTAGACAATCGGCTCATAGGTGGCTGTAACGATGTTAGCCTTACGCGCCGGCCGCCCTTTGCCCCTAAGAATATTCCTGGTACTCGTTTCTGTTAGACGCTGAGTCGACCCCAGGGCCATAGGGCGGCTGGAAGGATTAGGTAAATTGAAAAATCCACCTCTTCGGGATTCGATCCTGCGACCTTCCGGCTTGTGCCTCAACCAACTACGCAATCGCGTACTCCTGAACAACCTAATGAATATCCCCCAGTCTCAAATGGTTATGTAGTAATTCTGACCGCCTGTATGCAGACCTAATGGCGATTCAGCAGTAATTAATATGCATTTATATTGCACTGCGTAGATCTGACTTTGTGTGCTACTTATGTTAGTATTCACTCGTCTTCACCTCTTTATTGTATACCACTACATACGGTGGTCTAATTGGCCATCATCAGGTGTGTAAATTGTTATGATAAAAGAACCACGATAGCCGACCGCCAAGCAATAAGCTTCCGCTCCTACAAAAACATTCAGAACAGCCACACACACACTGAACCAAATAAAGATCAACAAGCCAACGAAACCGTAAGTAACATCAGATATGCAGAGACAGAATGTAGATAATATGACCCTTAAAATAAAATTCTAATATAACCCATCACATATTGCAGATAAACCAAATACGTGCATGGCAAAAGCATGATAACCGGCATAACCTAGAATAGTCCGAGGCATTTACAAAAAAGAAAAGCACAACAGCAATACAGCGAACAGTAGATTCCTTCTTCACAACAGCCTGGCACATAGACGACAAGGAGTGGAATAAAAAGTAATATATATCATTAAAATTGGAGGTTACTTGGAACAAATTCCGAATGGAGCACCATTTACTGTGACTCACGTTTTTTTTTTACATGTTTGCAGTGCTTCCAGGAAAATTTCTGAAGCGTGGCACTCCCTCGCCCCATCATATGCAGTTCACGGATAATGATAGTCCCGCCACGCAATTCGACGCCACATAAACGTTACTGTTCAGCAAGTAGAGCATCGGAAAACAAAGTTCGAACCGGTCGAATCATCCGACATACAAACTGAACACGCGAAATTTAGGTAGAGCATCTGTGTCGCAGTTGTGAGGTAGCTGGACATCCACAATACGAGACGTTGTTTCATAAATAGGCCTCGTTGCTGTTCTCTCGTGAATGGCTGTTACGTCATATCTCTTGGTCCCGTGTTGTGGAAAAAGTTTTGGACACTTGATTTTACTCGAGAGCTATATAGATATAATCTCGGGACGAAGATATACCCCGCAATATTATTTTGGATAAAAACTGTTAATTAATATGAATTAATTGTTACTACTGCCATAACATGATTCACAGTTGTACGAAGAATTCCGATCAGAACTCATATGTCTACCGTCCTGTTGCAGAGGTATCTTATACCACTCACACATTGTTATAATTGTAATTATTTTATGAATATTCTGTTCCATTTTGTGAACAAGTTATGCAGATTACGTAACGTTCCATTTGTCGGGTAGGATGACGCTTCTAAGAAATTTTTATCGAAATTAAGCGTGAATACTGCAAGTATAAAACTATTCTTTATTTCAGGATGTTAAACTATTGAACTCTAAACGTACACCCACAGGAAACCGTACTGTGTCTACGTTTGCAGGAAAACACTCTCTGTAAGTTGACGAAACATACTGTAATAAGTTGACAGCTCAATGATAATGCCACTTGATCACACCCGTAAATTCATGGCAGAAGAGTCATCATGTCATCACACTTTGCCAGTGAAGCACCCTATCGAGCGTATCTATACACCTTATTGCATACAGGAAATATCGATTGCGGTCCTTCCACGTGGTTGCTGAAACTTTCCTCCCTCATTTCATTTTCATCCTCTGAAGAGTTCGTTATCATGTCAGTAACCATGTCTTTCGTCCTGTCAATTATTGCTCTGCTTTCGGAGGGGTTTTACTTTCAGCTGAGTACGAATTCGCTAATTTTCTTGGAGTGGTACTAGTTTTTGGGCTTGGCTCGGTCCAGCATCTTGTGACTCCAACGTACCACACGTCGTGGATGTTGAAACTGCCTGTAGACTAATGGATTGACAGCGAAGCTGATTCGCCTATTATAGATACCAGATGGCGTCAGTTAGCTGAAGGCAGAATTTCGGATATATAAAATGTATGAGGTGTCTTCAGAAGTTGCGTGCCACTGCGACTTTCAATTACTGCACGCGACGTGACCCCAAACTGAAACAACGTAAAATACAGGAAAGGAAAGCCAACAGGAAAAGACGCCTTAATCTTCTTACTTCTTCTGCCTTCTTTCTTAATGACCTTCGTCTACAATCCCCCTTTTATCTACTTATAGGTACCAATTTGCTATCTGATCATCTGTATGCATGTCAGTTTTATTCTGAACCCTCTTTTTTTCTTTCTCCGTTTTGTTCGTTGTTCGTTTATTCTCACATCTTCGTCACTGTGTGTTTTAAATGCCGTGCTCGCAACTCCTGTCCATCTCACAACAGTCATTACTTCTTCCATTCCACTCCTCCAAAGTTCCGATTTCCCTTACACGCTGAAGAGTACGGTCGTATTAATTGATTCAGACAAACGAAATTCTAAGCGGAGCAGAAAACGCTTTTTCTTCTTATTCTCCTGAATAAGGGTTTGAATCATGATCTGTTTCCAGACTACAGGAACTGTTGTGCCATCTTTTTCTTGGACGTCCAGTGTCCCTTCGGAAAACTCCTAACTCTGTCATAATACGCTGATACTGTCCATGGTACTTACTACACCAAGAGCTGTGAACCGATTCTTCACCAGTAATCTCGAAATACACTTACACTGAAGTAAATAATCGTCCAGCCCAAGCGTCGGACTTCGGATTTCCAACAACTCAAGGTAAAAAAGCCAGCACATTACGAAACGTCAGAAAGGGAATATAACTGAGCCAGGATAAGTAGAGAATGAAGTGGAATAGTTTTAGATAGGACCGAATTACACGCTAATGAAACTACGGGATCCGTTATAGAGATGCAGGAAATTCGTTGTAGGATTTGAAGTTCTCACACTGGTGGTTATGAAGACTTCCATCTTCTGGGATATAACGCCGTGTAGTCCGTTGAAAATAAGTCTACGTTTGCAACAAATCGGCATGTTAACCATGTACGAAAATACGATAGAATTATAAGCAAGTAAGAGTACTTACACATACTTGGCCTCCGTCTTCATGTGTCCTCTAATCTTTCGGATATTTCACTTATACAATTGTCACTAGAGAGAAGCACCGCTTTTGAATGACCTTTCATTACACTAAACAATATGCATAATGTCTGTTTTGGTTTAATTCATTAACAGCTGACACTCAATATCATTGTCGACAGATATACTTATATTACGAAGTAGAAACAGTTAAGTTTCAAGAATAAATTCCTACTCTGACCTGCAAAAATTAAGAAGAAACTGCGATACATGTAGTTCGGTCGACCTCGCGACATCACATCCGATTTCCGCTTCACGCTCAGTGCTTCCAACTGCTTAAGAAAATCACTACGTAAACATAGACGACCGGGATGTTTACTAGACCTAATCCTAAGCAACGTTTTATGCCCTTTAACATCCATCCCTCTGGAAAAATAATTTCTCGCTATTTTATCTGATATTTTGACTGGATTCCTTTGCGTCTGTTTCGTGACAACTCTGTTCCATTTCCTGTTTTGAAGAAATATTACACAGGGAGGCTCATTCGTCTATCATAAAATGTAAAGTTGTATCATCGGCCAACCGCTCTGAAGGAAAAGTGAGAAATTATCTCCTGAAAGTCCAGTGTTATAGCGAAACAAGAGCACATAGTCAGTGCCAGCTTTCAACACTTTGACTTATTCCAGTGAATTGCACAAAGGCAAAGCGCGGATGTTCTCTGAATCAGTTCTGTGCCGTCAATACGAGTACAAACACTGTTAGGTGTGCCGTGATACTTGTTTATTTAACAGTTATCACGCAACGGAGAATGTAATCGTGTAACAATATGAACTGAATTAAAGACACTGGATATACCGTAACTTATTTCATGAATTTCCTTTTCCCTCTATCTCTAAAACGGGGTGCTAGGATTCCACGAAGCATATTTTCAAATGTAACAAGAAAGAAGCCGAAAAAGGAGCTGCTGATCTTGTGTAAATTATGCACGAAGAAAGGGATAGAATATTAGTATCGAAACCCTCAACATCCAGGGGAATTGCCGTCTTCTGATTCTTTCATTTAGCGGAACTGATGAGGGAAGAGACTGTTAGGGATAAAGTGGGATGTGACTTGGTTGCACATTCGGGATAATTGTCCTTACTGCAGAGCAAGCTATATCCCTCGATATCCCTGATCTTTACTCTTGCTGCGTAGTCGGATAGTAGCAAGTCAGGACGTTGGTACCACTCATACAGAGTAGTCGTTCCTAACCTGTGGTCCGCGAACCACAGGTTTCGCGAAAAAAAGTCAGTAAAGGTGTGTATTTGTGATTGTAATTTATATGAAAAGATAATAAGTAATTTGGTCTCATTTGCCATTGCGCATGCTCTAAAAAATTTACTTTATTTCATCCTTCCTTGACTCATAAAAATTACTACGTCTAATTCTTCATGTTTATATTTTATTTTGTAAAAATACGATGGGGTACAGATGAAGTATTTGTCGACAGTTGGTGCAGAAAATGTTGGGCAGCTCGGTCACATAGACTTGCCTATTAATTGCATCTCCGTAAAACATGGTAAACAAAGGAAAAAGCATCTCTACTACAAATGAGAAACTTAGTAGATATATGTAACCTACATAAAAATTGCAAGAAACTCTACATACAACTGAAATATCTGTAATGCTTTCAATATAAAAGTAATTGTCTTAAGTTATATATTGATAAGTAAATGAAAACTGCTTGATTGCGGTTGACAGTCACTCTAATCCATTCCAAAACCACAGTATGCTTAAAGGACACAGTCAGTCCAAAATAATTTTATAACTGGGTTTCATGAGATTACATATTTTACCATGAAAATGGGCAGCATGACTTTAAGGACTGGGAAACCCTGCTACAGATCTCAGAACATTACAGTATTCACAGAAGCACAACGCAAATGTATAAAATGCAGCAAACATCCCATGACAGAGATAAAGAGGGTCGGCAATACCTTAATAATAATTTCAGTTTTGTCGGTTGCTTAAACATGTGGCCAACTATGATGGGTAGCTAACTGAAGGGCGTCGTCTACTTCATATCATGAGATTTTAAGCCATGGTTACCCTTAATGGCCGAATATAAAACTTTCATTAAGCAGATATTCCACATAACATGATCCCGCAAATTCTTCCTGGGAAGAATAAGTGAAAAACAGAATTTTGAATTATGAGTAAGTTGACCATTTATACCGACTTGCTACCAAGTTGACAAGTTACATTGACGAAACCAGGTTAAGTACCTTCAATAGCAATGTTTTCTTTGACTTTAAATATCTATCTTACACAAACAAAATCATTCTATATTCACTGGCTGCAATTAAGACATCTTAACCAGCAAGAAATATTATAACCATATCTGACATGTTAATATCTCAACATTTCAGTATTGTGATATGGCGGCTGTAAGCTGGAATAGTTAATCACAGAAGACACTCGTTACTAGACACAAGGAATCCTAAACCATGTAAATCCAAATGTGCGAAGCACTGGACAAGAACCCAGGCACAGGACATATAAGAGGCTTAAACTTGGAGGCAATCAGGCCTATGAGAGTTCAGTTGACTAACTGCAGCTTCAGGTTAGTTACATACATTAAGGCATAACGTGCTGCACAAGCCTGCATTGACAGGAAACCTCTGTACGTCTTGCATAAATATTACTTAGCACAGTGCAGTGACAAAGGTCACACTGAGTCCATAGCGACCTGGACGCTGGGAGTGCACGGATATACTCATGCTGAAACTACTGTGCAACAAACATAGTGCCTATGTAGAAACACTGACCCCTCTCCTCCTCGAAGAGGAGGCCCCATTTCGAAACACGTACATGTCTTTCATCATCAGTAATCTGTCAAGACGACAGGTCCACAGTCTCTTCCAAAACAATTCCTCCACTTAATGCGATCTAGAGCTTTCTCCTTCAAATGACAGTATCCTCTTCTGTCCCCAAGGTCATCCAGCATCTTCTTACGTCTTCTTCCTCGTCTTCTTGTCACTTCTATCCGCCCCTCTATCTTTCCTTCGATAACTTCTTTTAGAAGGCAGTTTCTGCGTAAAACATGACCAATCCAATTAGCCTTCCGTTTTCTTATTTCGTGTAGGATATTCCTCTGCTCACTGACTCTAATTAACACTTCTTCATTTCTCACATAATCGGTCCAACTGATCTTCTCCATCCTTCTCCAACACCACATTTCAAAACTTTCCAGATGTTTCTGATCTACTGCCCTAAGTGTCCATGTTTCAGCCCCATACAGAGCTATGCTCCAAATGTAGCATTTCACTAGTTTCTTCCTCAAATTTAAGTCTAATTTGCTGGTAAAAAGATTCTTCTTCTTGCTGAATGCAGCTTTGCCATGGCAATCCTGGATTTAATTTCACTAGTACACCTTCCATCATCTGTTAACAACATGTCTTTATGGGAGAATAAAAAACTTGGCCGTGGATCTCGAGGAAACTGAAGCCAGGAATGACAGTGCTGGCGAAGGACAGCAGCAATTTAACCTACCGACCAAAAAACCGATCGAGTATGGAGTGGTTATCAGTCTGCAGACAAGACGCCAGTGAGTGCTAGCCAGTGGTTCCCAGTGGAGGCCGGAAGCATCTAGGCAGTCAATGGCCAGATTGTTGCAGCCATGAGTTGTGAGACAGTCGCCAGCCAGTAAGGAGGTGTATTTGGAAAATGGGGAATCTACAGCGTTGGGAGCCATTACCAGGCGATAGCCAGTGAAGACACTGTAGACTGAGAAAATTTGTGCGTGCTGTAGTTCGAATTAGCAATATCGCTATAATTACCTACTTGTAGTTACAAGCTATACATGTTCAATAAATCTAATTCCCAATCCAAACCCCCTCTCTAGTCACTAACACGTGACAATATTTTAATAATTACTTTTACGAGTACAAGGGCACTGCACTAATACATAAATAAATTACACAAAATATACCCATATGTAAACACTGGCCAATGTAGGTAACAGAAGAGATAATTAATTCGCTTAGTGGGGGGTGGAGTCCAACTGGGTCCACTTGGCATGGCAGCCACTGACTGACCTATTGTAACCTGCCCCGGGTGATTATGATGGAGAATTTGGTGGACTGAAGATTGGCAGGGGAAATCGAAGTACTTGGAGAAATCCCGCCCCAGTGCCACTTTGTCCACCACAAATCCCACTTGACCAGACCCGGGATCGAACCCGGGCCGCTGCAGTGGGAAGTCAGCGACTAACCACTTGAGCTATGGCGCGGCCCCAAACAGAAGAGATAAGTCAAGGTGCAGGTACAGTATCTGATCATGGCCGTAGGGTTAAAATATGTTGTAAGCCTTTAAAGAATCTATACAGAGATTGTGCTGATGGAACCAAATAATAAATAAATAATAATGATGTTCTTTGTTGACATTTTTCCTAAGGTCTGTCAGTTTTCCAGATTAAAGAACACAATTAATTCTTAGTAGCTTATGTACATAACGATGAGTGTTTTATTGAATGTGATTCTTATAAATATGTGCTGCCATACACAATAATTTGTAGTATGCCTCTGCAAATTTTTGGATCTGAAAGTTATTCTCGGAGACTTGTGTCAAAATTAATTTTACATATCTGCAAGTGTGTCTGCAAAACATCATTCTAAGTGCAGTTTCTTTGAAATTTTTGGCAAAATCAAAGCATGTCCCTGCAGATGTGGGTTGCTTAGAGCAATCCAGTGCTTTTTCTAATTCTTTTATCATCCTTATGTGATATCTCTCCCGTTTCTTTGCTTAGTCCCTTCCACAATGCTATATCCTCTTTGTGATTGTTGTGTACCATATGCAATACGTGTCATGTTTTACTGCACACAGTAAATAAACCGAAATGAGACAATTTCTTTTCCTTGATGTGATTCTTATAGCGTACCATCATCCCTAAAAAAAAATTGGGCTTAAGAATTCTTATGCTACCTGTGTGTGTCTCTGTGGAATGCACTGATGGACAGAGGAGAAGTGGAGGAATGTGTGAAGTAAGTTATAATATTGCTCAGGAGCAGATGAGGCAGCTGCAAGAGCAAGGATGATGGTGAAAGAGACAGTATTGTAATAGACTCAAACCAGCCAGAAATCCTGTCTTCTCCGAGAATCACACTGTCAGTTTTAACTATTTCTACAAAATTTTGTGATTAAGTATAATACTTTATATATATGTACAATATTTAAGTAATTACAGATATGAATAAACGAGAATAATGTTAAGTACACAATTTATTATATTTGTCAATGAGTATGGAGAAGCACACACAATGTGGTTGTATAAACCATATAGTGTACTATTGCTTTGGGCTAGCTAATATGGGCCAGAAAGGAATACAACAGTACACAGAGAGGGGGAAGCCACTGAGCAATATCATCCCAAGAGTCAACGAGACTTCTTTTGTTTTTGTTTGCAGTTTCGGTATACTTAACAAAATATGTGCAGCATAAATTAACAACATACTCTGAAACTTGAAGTTGTCAGAGTTGTGACTATGAAAATTACTGTCTTTTGGGATGAAACACCATGAAGTTAGGTAGATACATACTACAGTTTTGGAGAAACGTAAAAGAATGAGAGTCACATTTCTGTTTTGGAAATGTAGGCAATAGTGTGCCCTCAAAAGCACTGGTATGTAACCATTAGTCTATCAGTATCACATACAAGAAGACAGTAATGTCAACAACATTATTATATGAAAATGTACGTAACTAGCAATATTTTATTCTCATAATGGCACTTATCAAACTGAAAACTGAGGTCATACTTTATTCCGTTCATGCTATTTGTAGAAATCAGATGTACAGGTTTATCAGCACAAATGTTAGGACACATATGCTGTGTATGTGGCTGTAAAACCCACAAATTGCTAGGCATGATACATCCGCAGCAGGCAGCTTGTTATCACAGTCATGTACCGCTCCCAGGAATTCTTTAAATCTGCCTCCCTAGAGAATGAAACAAGAGATTTGCATGCCTTAATATCAGTTAAGCTTAATGTTTCACAAGCTATGCAATTCATATTCTTCTGTACAACATCTGGGGCTATTTTTTTTTAAATTTCAAAATTTCAAAGAGTTACTGAAAGAGGTTTTAATGTTTCAGTTTGTTTCTTTCTCTCTTTCTCATTATGCTGACCTTCTGCAACCCATGCTCCTGTGCTTATGGCTGGTGCAGGCTTCAGAACGATATCACAGTTCCATAATGGGAGTTCTTGTGCTGAGTCGGAAAGGTTATGGTACTGTTTATTTCTGGCATGGTAATATGCATTTAAGAAAATACCACATCACTATGACAGTGTAGAATTTTAAACAGGAGACGGATGATGCTCAGCACCCAGGCTAATTATGCCATGTCCTTACTTCTATGACAATACTGCAGAAGTAGAATGCATAAATTAAGGGAAAGTGTTAAGTAACTTTGGATAACTTCACTGTGGTGCTGGGATTCAGCAATAATTGGGATTCAAAAAAATGTATGCATATTTTGTGCCATATCAGTTGACACAGGAAATGAAGACACATTTTGACACATGCCTGCCATGAAGCAGAAGGTGAGGGTTTTCTTGAAAGAAATGTGACAAGAGTGGCAAGCCATGAGTGCACTAATTTACACCTCTCCAATTCACAACCAAATTAATCTAGGTTCAAAGATTTGATTTTGAGATGATTTGAATTACAGCTACATGATTTCATCACTGCTCTTCCAATTTGTGTATATCAGGCAATGCAGGAGATTTGGGTTTATGATGAATATTGCATTGCACTGTCCATAGGCAAAAGTAACATATTCTAAACTTCTGGAATTTTCCAGAATGCTTTAGTGCCACACGACTTGCTTGACTATAATGCTAGTGGGTAATTCATTGCCCTCACAGTGGGACTTCTTTATGACAGAACTGAAGCCAGAATATTGGTATCCACTTGTTGGAGTTCAGCTGACCTGCAACTATATAATTTGGTGTCAACTGACCAATGGAATAGGATATGAAGCCTCAAGACATGGGAACTCACATTCAATCTTTCAGCCTGGATGAAAATAAATTCTACACACTCCAGTTCACCTCAATGTAACTACCTTTGCATCCTGGAAATTATATAAGTGATATCATTGCTGAAACCAATAAATTTGCTTGCATCCACATATAGAAATTACAGCAACAATACACCTTGGCAAACTGTGAATTTGAGTGTTTTATTTCCGAAGATTTGTAGCTCAGCAAATTTTAATACATAATTAGCAAACAATATTAAACTCTTCATAATTCCAAACTGGCTAATCACCTGCTGTGAGTTGTGGAACAGTATCCCCATTAAGAAGCACATATGAGATAAAAATTGAATGCTCATATTTAGAAGGTGTCTGAATTGAATTATTGCCGTGACATACACCACACACACTGAGATATATCATGCTCTTTCTCAGTCTCTCCATGCGAATGCTGGGACAATGCCCTAGATCAGGTCATGACTGCTTCATTTCATATCCTTTCCGATTTATTATCATCCTATCACTCAATGCTCTACGGTCTGAGTTACTGAGAGCATTATTAAATAAATTACAAATAAATATATAAAATATGTGCCATGACCCAGAAACTGGATTAACATCCCACTGAGCTGTGACGAAAGCCTGAAACTGCACAGAAAATACTGTGCATGAAGTAACAGTATAATCAAGATGCTCTTTACAGAGGAATGAAACACTTTACCAATGGAACATAGCAATGACCAAATTCTTACTGCTGTCAACTCACTAAAAATTATGCAGTAATCCTTTACAGTACTTGATGGAGAAGAAAACAGAAACTTAAATGTTTACTGCCAAACTCAGTATATTATAATGTACTGTATATGGAATATTCAAATTAAGAGGTCTGAAAGGGTAAGGTTATAATGAATTTAGATATTGTGGCAGAGGGTTAAATCATATGATGTATGTGAGAAAGTCAGAAAGTTATGCGTGGGGGGGGGAGAGTATAGAAACAGACAAATGGCAGAAACCTGGCACTAGTGAAGACGACACCACACGCTGCTAGAGGGAACAACACACAAACAAGGGGCATATCACAGATTGCAGACATAACAGAACACAAAACAAGCAGCTGCAAAAACACATGGAGAGAAACACATAGTTCTAAACAAGTGGACGACACCCTTTATGAGGTGGAATAGAATTTCACAAACGTAATGAAAATTTTAATAAGAAGTTTTAATGGATTTTATTTTAATTTATTTTATTATGTTAAGTGGACTAAAGCATGTGATTTTAGTGCATATTAATGCAGTGTAGCAGTTTCAATATATTAAGACACCTGAAGATGGCCATCTAGGGACAAAACATGTTGTGCTAAAAGAGTAAGTGGAAGAAAAAGGAACAGTTTGTTGCATTATTGACTTACTGTGTTATACATAGATGTCTAGCATTTATATTTTTAAGCTAGTGCTATGGCCTTGTTACACTGCTTCTGAAACTGCATTATGTAGGTCTTTGACTGTCCCCAGAATCATTAGCTCATAACCTAAATATGTACTAAACCTGATACAGAAAGGCTAAGGTAAGTTACAGATGACCAGAAGTTGATACTTTATGTGTATGAATCTGATTGGCAGGATTTGTATAACAAACACAAATTAAATATGTAAACTTTAACTTTAAAATCAACCAGAGACGCATTAAAAACAGCAGAACTATGATTACACACCTCAGAACATCCATTTCAAGCGCACACTGGTAGTAAGAAGAAAGGAAGTTCCGCAGATCTGTGTGGGACCAAGATACTTGTCTCCAGGGCTCTAAGCACCTTTCCACCAATTCAAGAAACAAAGAGCGCAGTTCACGGGACCGATGAAGGTTACATGCAAGGCCCACCAGAGCACGTGTGTATGATCGGAAGTTAGAATCCAATTCTTGGTATGACCGCTCCAACAGCTGGGGTTTCAACTTCTGGCATACTAAGCTGGAACACACACAGACATAAGCTTTGAGATTTTCACAGCAGTTACTATGAAGATTGTTGTCTTCTGAGAAGTGATGCCATATGGCCTAGTAGAGGTTTACTGGCATTTCCAAGTAACAGGGTACTCTGACTACCAGATTACATCCTGTAACATTCCAGAAGACAGTGATAATCAAAGTACAACATACTTACCTTCTGACCCGGTGGAGGTTGTGGAATTTTTAAGGGTGGAAAAATTCAGGGAACAAGTCCTCCGGGAGGGACTTTAAGCTGTGGGTCCCGTGTCGTAGCTTTACGGCACGTAAAAGAACCTCATATCTCCAAAGGAGGTCAATGAGCTAAATTCAAGGACATTTCCTGCCCAACAGTAGTCTCTAATGCCTCTGATAGATGGGGGAAGCATTATAGATACCCCCAAGCCAGTAGAGGCCAAACTCGCTGGCTCGGTCGGGACTGATGGTACGCACCAATATCGGTATGGTATAGAGACTGGTAGAATATCATAGAGGGAAGCACAATGGACCAATACTGGTCTCAGTGCATGGGGAACCCCACCCTCTCCAATAACTAACTAACTACTTACCTTCTGAATAACAGTCACAGAATTATGCTGTCTGGATGAAGGTACCATATGTATAAACTGCCCACTTCTTGATACTAAATCACTTACCATGACTCCTGAAGGTAACAGAAGAGAAAGGAAAAGCAGTAATGCAAAGATATCTCCCTCTTAGTTACAACAGTAAGAAACAGGTGAAATATGCATATGATGTATTTGGTCAGCTACAGACTCATGTTCCATAACTGCTCATACAGTTTTCAGACTAAAGACATCTGATATAATGTTCTCATGGATTCCCATAATCACTATAAATCAGATCTAAAAGTTTGTGACGATGGTACATTAGTACAAATATTATGTTTCTGAACATTATCCATCATCTTGTCTTTCTCTAAAAACCATCCTGTTTATTTTTCAAAACACAATGTTTCAGAGACTGGATTCTGTCTCCGTCTTCAGGTAAAACCTATTCAGTTGGGCCCAATCGATAGAGCTAGTCCCTATCTTAAATTTATTTTCATTTTTAATAATAAATGTAAAAAAACTACACATACATCACCTAAAAATACTTGTGGCACAAAACCTTTGCTGAAAAGTGTAAACAGTGTTGCAAATGTGTGTTGTGTAGGGTCCTAGTGGTCAGCAAAGTGGATTAATATTAAAGATGTATTGGATAAGCCTAGTCCACTGTCATAAGATAGAAAATATTAATATGACAGGAGTATAACATACTCTTAGAACAGGCACAACTATTTCATAAAGAATTAATGAATCAATTATTAGCAAAAAAACTTTAAGGAAACATTAATGCCTAAAATTGCAACACATGATGTTTTTGCACCACTAATACATATCAGAACCATTAAGTAAATGATTATGCAAACGCTAAAGAGAACAATTTCCTTCCAAAATAGTTCACATATCATTATGTTTAGAGCAGTTACTCTAGACTTACTGTTTGTGCTCCTTTTCTTTGTCAAGTAATATCCTGAGTTCTCTGAGATCCAGAAGGAATTCCCTATCCAGTTCTGTATCATCATATTCTGGACTACCATTATCCACATAAGTCCACGAAGCCATAATAGACT
This sequence comes from Cryptotermes secundus, assembly GCF_002891405.2. Lineage (NCBI taxonomy): Eukaryota > Metazoa > Arthropoda > Insecta > Blattodea > Kalotermitidae > Cryptotermes > Cryptotermes secundus. The sequence goes on from NW_019734354.1 coordinate 181,889, forward strand.
GTGCACAATGATAGAAGTCTGGAAATGTCAGATATTGAAGTTTCTTCTTGCTGGTTTCAAACTTTATGCAAGCAATAAAAACAACGGCCCCATAGCGCCTGCAACACATCACTACATTATTGTACAGGGTGTCTGCGAAAAAACTTCAGAGTTCTAGTTGCAAATATTTACTCACTGCTTTCACATAAAACCTTCTTATTAAAAAAAAACAAGTAGACAAGTTTTACTGTCATTTAGTGCAATTCAATGTGGGCACCAACGACAATCATATAGACATTAAAATGAAATTGAACTTCACTCCACACCCAAGACAGCGCATTCACATGCACGGCAACAATAGCCACTGTAATAGTTTGGTGCAAATCCCCACATCCAGCCAATCCAATTCACAGCAAGGCATACAATGGCACCAAAATGGGCTGCTGCACTACCTTTTTGGAAAATGATCTTAGTTAACATATGTGGGAACACAAAATTCTCTAACATAACCAAACAATCCGCACACGTGCAACAATTTGGTCCAACATGATGCTGAATCATATGCTGACCTTGGATCTATTGCAAATATGCTCAGTCAGGGAACTGAATCTCCCAATACGCAATATTATAAACAACTGAAACCATTTATATATACCAAATATGTGATTTTAATTATATAACATTACACCATTCAGATGAACCAAGTACAGGTGAACAAACTAAAGCATAAGAGAGTGCAATGACTGCACTATTTGTGTCCTGCCCTACCTATTTTGTCCTGTCATATCAAAGAGAGCACTGGCTGCATTATTGGCAGTTTATCCTGCCAATTAGGATACTCTGTATCAGGAACACCTCTGACTACAATACTGGTGGCTTTTTCTACCTACCTGGCCAGCTCTTCAGGAAGAAGAAAGTTGGTCTTGATGTTTTGGACTACAGAGCCCTGCATATCTTCTACAACTTTGAACACTCTCTTCACATTATCAAATTGTCTTCTGTAACAAAGCATCATTCCATGAATAATGAGATTTTTTAAGACAGTCCACATACCATTCATATGGACTTAATTCATGCGTTTTCTTTTTCATAGGTTTAAAGTTTAAGAGATATGACCCTCTGAATTTTGGCGGTTACTGTACTACTGTCACTCAGTGAAACAAGTAAGACAGCAAATAAATGAGGCTGGATGGATTGTGCTTATTCCTGCCCTCCATCCGATTGGCCAGCCCTTATTGTGGCCCACATCTCTCATTGGGCCAGTCCACACTGTAGCTTTCATGTCTTCGTGGCCGCTCTTTATCACAGCCTCCATTCCCTCTTGTACAACATTCATGGTGGTGTCCACCTTGTCTTCCATGTTCCCATGGCTGGCATCAATCAGTACTTGCGTACTTACTCATGGAGCTGAGCCCTTCTGGAGGAGCCGCCAATTCTGCAGCTACTCAAGAATTTCCCAGCATTTTGTGGAACCCGAAGGTTCATTACCGTGTTCACAAGAGCCCTCCACTGGTCCATATCCTGCGCCAGATCTATCCAATCCATACCATCCCATCCTATCTTTCTAAGATCCATTCTAATATTGTCCACCCACTTATGCCTTGGTCTTCCCTGTGGTCTCCTTCCTTCTGGCTTTCCCACCAATATCCTATACACATTCGTCTCCCCGTTCGTGCTACATGCCCTGCCCACCTCATCCTCCTTGACTTGATCATTCTAATTATACTTGGAGAAGAGTACAAGTTATGAAGCTCCTCATTATGTAGTTTTCTCCAACCTCCTGTCACTTCATCTCTCTTCGGTCCAAATATTCTCAACACCCTCAGTCTATGTTCCTCCCGTAATGTCAGAGACCAAGTTTCACACCCATACAGAACCACAAGCAAAATTATAGTTTTGTATATTCTAATTTTTATGTCTTTGGACAGCAGATGAGAAGATAAAAGGTTCTGGACTGAATGGTAGCAAGCATTACCCGAGTTTAATCTCCTCTTAATTTCCTCCTGAATCAGGTTTTGATCTTTTATCGTTGTTCCCAAACATCTGAACTGTGCCACATTTTCAAAACATCTGTTTCCTATGTTTATGTCATGATTTTGCCCTGCATTTTGGTGACAAGACAGTAACATATACATAGTTTTCTCTGTGCTTACTTCTAGATGGGGGGGCATCAATCATGACTTCAATAATCTCTTGGTTGGCCTCTATCTTGGTCTCCATATTGGCAATAACTGCCAAGCATGCATCTAAAACAATTGAAACAGGATAACTATGGTTCACTGATAAGAGTACTGTTAGTTCCTTGGAACTCTAGCCCTCATAGAGGAGTCATACTATCTCTCGAGGAGCTGGGGGAGCAGTCTTATCAGCTTACGTCAGCGTGGGTACTGTCAGTTTGGAATGAAGTGTCTTGGAGTGTGGTCAGGTGTATAGTACGTTGTGTATCTACTCCTGGTCTCCGTAGGCAATGCTTTCCACTCGGGGAGTAGCTTTGAACATCACCACAGCAAGCATACGGCTTCGCGTGCTTCACAGCAGCGTTTACCTTTCCAAGTTGCTAAAGTTATGAGGCACTAACTGTACTGCAGGTCATTCATGGCATTACACTGTCTCTATGAAAGGATGTTCTTGGCAGCTTAAGGAAGGGAAGATGTAAATAAAAAAGTAAAAGTAAAGGTATCCCTGTAACAGGCCATGGAGGCCCATAGAGTTGTGAGATGTTGAGGTTCCCACATCTTCTCTAGATAATTGGCTCATAGAAGGCGGCAAGGTTGTCAGCCTTACGTGCCGGCCGCCCTTTACCTCCAAGAATATTCCTGGTACTCATTTCTGTTAGAGGCTGAGTCGACTTCAGGGTAGTAGTGTGGCTGGAGGGATTAAGTCAATTGAAAGAAATCCAATTACCTCATCGGGACTTAAACCCATGACCTTCCAGCTTGTAGCACAGTGCCTCAACGAACTACGCTACTGCGTGCCCCCCTGGGATGATGTACGAGATTAAACTTTATTGCTAAGGAACAGGAAATTTTAATCCCTTGATACTATGCAGCTTGCAGTTAGATTTTAAATCAGAGGCAACAGTACTCATATCAAGAAATGGAAAGTGCATTTGCACCACTACAATATACAGTGCACAGCCATGTGAGTATCCTGCCACATATATACCTGACAAGTTCTGTCTCTCTCAATCTTAATTTGGACAGTATCAGTATTTCGGGAACTACACAAAGACTGTTTCCCATTCAACTCATAATCTGCCTGTGCTTATGACTTAGCCCAGAACTGTAACAAGAAAATTTATGTCTGTGTAAGCTTATGGGGGTACGCAGTAGCGTAGTTGGTTGAGGCACTATGCTACAAGCTGGAAGGTCACGGGATCGAATCCCCATGAGGTGGATTTTGTCAATATACCTAAGTCTTCCAGCTGCACTATAGCCCTGGGGTCTACTCAGTCTCTAACAGAAATGAGTACCAGGAATAAGGCTGACAACCTCACTGCCATTTGTGAGCAAACTCTCTAAAAAATGTGGGAACCTCAATATCTCACAACCCTATGGGCCTCCACAGCCTGTTACAGGGATACCTTGACTTTTTTTTACTGTGTAAGCTTACACAGGCAATAAAAAAAACATATCCTCTCCATCTGCAAGCCATAATTTTAAACACCTCCATTAGGTCATGAAATTTCTTGGATCATTACAATAAGTTTCAGGTTCTTACACTGTAAAGTTCTAGTCTCATTTATAACAAACCTGCAAGATTTGAGGAGTACACAAGTCTTTTCACTCACTTCATCCAAATCCTTCCTGTGGCGTGAGGACAATTTCTTGCCCAGTAATTCCCGTATCACAGCACCATCAAACTCATAGTACCTGCGAAGTGAAGATCAGATTTAGACTTACACAAAAGAAAACAGTTTTGTTGATCATGACACATTACATCACGAAGTCAGATCATTATCTAAGTGTTTGACGGATATCTCGTAGTGGTATGCTCCAGACTCTTAACCCGAGGCACTGACTCTGAGTCTCAGCCAAGACACTGGTTATCCTGACTGAGCTTTCACGTAAGCTTTCTCAGTCTTTCCAGGCATATTACGAGAGGCCATGATTACCTCCTTTCAAATCCTTTCCAATTCACCAATCATCCTACTGTTTGACACTATATATTCAGAATTCGGACTTCAAAATACTAACAGTTTATAACTATGAAGAAAATAATAATGTGTTCTTTATTTATTACAATATTCAGTAGCACATAAAAACTTATATACTTATTTTGAAGATTCAGTCTTTCATTATTAAAGCTAAGCTTGGACACCCCATTCCATAAAGGGAGCATTGGGAACATGATGATGGAACTAGGGATAAAAGCAGCTGTCTTCCCACAAACCGTAAGGGTAAAGAGGGGAGGAGCTCTTAATTATACATCTATGTGATTTTCATGGGAAGACATAAGCCTATATTTTATTAAAAAACTTACTTTTCTATAAGAAGTCTCCTTGTCTGTGGCTCTATTTGGAAAGCAAGCTGTTCAGCTAGCTTTGGCGGATTGTGAAGCAGCCTCTCTAACAGACTGTAAGTACGATAGTGGTCAAGTACATCCGAAGCAACCAACTCCAAAGTTGCTCCAGTCTGCTGTATTACTCCCCGCTGGTTCAGGGCTGTCACGGCTTCCGAGGCTATCAAACAAACAAAGAAATACACATCACCATATTGTCCATCTTAGTACAGAATTTATTCACTCTTCAAGCCCTTGTATCTTCCCAGATGTCATCCTAAATATATGGTTTCCCAACAATAATTATCGAACAACTGGCTGGTACTGCATATTTGTTACTAAGGGCATACAATGCTAATTTCATTCATTCCAGGATGACGCCCATGTAAAATTTTTAAGTGGGAACACTGCTATCTTTACAGGGTAAACACCACTGATGATTACTTATAAATATTCAGCTGCTGTCTAAGACATTTTTCTCGTAAACCTTTATGTTTGCTGTGTTTTATTTCAAAATGATGTTTTAACTCAAAAGGCACCATACAATTATTCTGCATGATTTCATTACATAAAATAAAACCTGGATGTGGAGAGGTTCTATCACCATCTTGAGCAACATCCACTGATAAATAATTATCAAAGTATTTTCTTCTTTTTGCACCGTTTACAGTTTTTGCTTTTTACACATTACATTTGGTTCATGCAACATGGGCTCCAATACTAGAACACACATTTGATGGTGGGGGGCTATAAGATGCAGAAATATATTATTATACGAGTTTGTTTCATTTTCATTGTTTGATATTGTTTTAAGTATTCTTCTTTGTAACAATCAATCTATTTGTAACTATATTTAGCAGGGTAATTTCTTTTTAACAGCCATTTATTCATGTCATACCCTTTTAACAATTCACATGTTAATAATACAAACACAGATTGAATATGACACTACTTAACACTGATACAACATGTGTATCAGACTGAGACTTTAAATTATCTGGTGAAAAGTTGAAGACCATACTGCCTGTCCCATTATTCTGAGAATGTTATTGTTCTCTGCTTAAGCTTTCACAAACATGGAAAGGTTATGTGAAGGTGCAGGGCACTGTTTTCAGTGACCATTCTTAAATTATTCTTCCTGGGGCAACACCAGTTAGAACGTAGAATTTTAATGTATTCATGCACGTCACTGTAGCTGTTAAAGGATGAAATTTTATATTCATGGCATTGTGATGATATTGTATGTATGTATTGATATTGACCGAACACATAATATATATATATAAGGATAAAAAATTAAAAAGGAAAGAAGGAAAAAAAACAAACATTTAATCAGTCACACTGGACAGAGTTAACTAATCTTTCATAATATTACTAGTGTGATGGACCAGGATGAACCAAATCAAAGTCAGAAATGTTCTGAAATTATGCACCTGTTTCTCTACAAAGTATTATCCTTCAAAACACATTCTATGTGTTTACAAGTAGTTTAATAATATTATAGAATGTCAGTAAAAATGATTACAAAACAAACAAACTGCCCAAGATTTCACCAATGTTTGGTGGGGCCCCTTACACACATTCGTAGAATCCAGTTTCAAAAACACTGCTTTAAAATATGCTCCCACATATGCCTAGATCTTCCAAAAGCTCTCCTCCCTTCAGGTTTTCTATACAACATTGTGTACATATTACACATGCTCAGTCCATCTCATCCTTCTCAATTTGATCACCTATGTGCAGTAAAGAGTGCAAATTATGAAACTCCTCATTATGCAATTTCCATCAGCCTCCTGTCACTTCCTTCTGCTAACCACCCTATTCTGAAAAATCCTCAATATTTGTTCTTCCCTTAGTACAGGACAATACACAAGGTGGATGCTGACAAAAAAATATACTAACAATTTGATAAATTTACAATCTCTTATGAAACTGGACACATGGCTTTGCATACAGGCAGTAATCAATCTTAAATACTATATCTGAGCAGTCATTACATCTGTACCAACAAAAGTTGAGCAAAATTCAAAATTGCAACAATAGTCCAGAAACAAGAAACCTTAATGATTAAGGTCAGACTCTTTCTTGTACTTACAGGAACATCCATCAACCCACAGTTGGTATACTTCTGGATCAACTAGAGTGTAATTGCTTATGAATACGTCAACATCGGCAAACATTTCTATATATATGAAGTCTACTGATACGAACACAGTTAATTGTCTTGTTTCTGTCAACCGAATACTTTTTCAGTTTATACTTAATTTAACGGCCAAGTCTGAAGCACTAATTGGCTTGATAAAATCACTGCACTACACTTCACCTTATTATCTCCCTTCTGAATAATAACTTGAAATCCCTGAAATTATTCATCCAATTATAACTTAAAGCTATCTAACCTCCATGGCCAGTACATTAACGACCGATAACGCCCAATACGAATTTAAGAGTACCTCACAACATGGATACCACCATGGCCAGCATGGGTAACTACCGCACACTATATTTTGTAATATCTTTCATTATTTCATATATATTGAATGGCTAGTCATTATTCTGTTAAGAATGTCGGAAATATCAAAGTTATGGGAAAGCTTCGCTTATAAATACACCTATATATTGAAAATACACACATAACCTGCAATGACTTTGAAAGATGTCCTGTTAGTTCGTCGTAAAGCCCCGGGACGCGCCACTTGGCGGTCTTGACCGTCTTGACAAGTGATCTGAACGTGGAGCGCGATTAGAGTTGGGTCGGTAACATTGTATGTTTTGGATCTTACGAGTAACATGTTCATATATTCCTACTTCCTCTGCCTTCAGGCCAATCATGGGAAAAGTGATACGTATATAGGGACAAAGACGGACGGGATAGGAGCCCTCAGGAATAATTTGAAGATGGAGGAAGGAAGTTCCTCCCAAACGATAGTACCTATCCGCAAAACTACAAAGCATCGCATTCTAAAAGACTGTTATCTTGAGGGAAATAAATAAAAAACTAGCTTATTTTTTACCATTGCCACAAAAAATTGTATTTTGTTATTTGTTTGGCGTAAAATTGTGACAGGAAGAGGTACAACTGTACGACAGGTATACTGTTGATGCAGTGTAAGCTAGCGGCAGGACCGCAGAAGCAGCCCTTAAGGGCCTCTGCTAACAGGGATCTGTCATCATTGGCGTAGCCGAAGTCTCACCAAGAGAAGGCAGCAAGTATTCCAATGGGTGGAGAACCAGAAAGTTCGCTTAGAAACTTAAGGCTATTATTATTACTGATGACACTGTAAGAGCAGAGACAATATTTTCTATCGTAAGATAAGGCTTATCTCAGGTACGTCTTTCCTACTGGTAGTGCCGCAAAGAATGACCTCGATGTGTAATATCTATTATCAAAATGTGACTACTGTATTATCAGAATGGCGGTCATATTAAAATATTGCTGATATATTATCAACTGATAAGACATGTTGAAGGAAGCCAAATAATTCTCTTTTCAGTTATTATCTTCTCGCAACTGTACACTATCCTGAATTTAGTAAGGTAAGGACATAATCTCAGTTACCCGTTGATACTATAAACACAGGAATTCAAGTAGAACTCTTCAACCCGCAACAAATATTCTGCTGTATTAAATTATATTCAAAACTACATTTACAAGAACTGGCGATCTATACAGCTATTTAGAGCAAGAATATTTTGATCAGTTTGAAGTTTCATTGGATGTAACTGTTAAGATTACTACCTCCTGGGATATGACGCCATGTAGTCTGGTAGAATAGGAGTATTAATCTTCAGAATCGAAGAGTGAACCAAGAAAGCAATCAGCAAGAATCGAGCAGCCGCTGCTTTTCAGCGCTGAAATTTGTGTCAGTGTGTTACTCCGCAACTTAAGAAAATTCTACAGGACTACACAGCGTCAGTCCCTAAAATTTATTACTAAGTTTTGTTTTGAACTGTCTTCAACTTCATTTTATTACGATGGCTGATAATTTGTACTCTTACCAATTCTCAGAAAGGGGAAAATAAATGTACACAATATTCTGGTTGGAAAATTCGTGCAGTTAAATCGGAGGGCGAGAGGTGGGTGAATGAATAAGCAGTGACGTTGCATGGTAATTTTTGTGAAGTTAAAGCGCATTGTTATTTTTCCTGTAAGCTGTAATTACACGTTAAATGGTGGTTGAAAAGAGATAGACACTGAGGTGAAGCTGTTGCTGCCGGTATCTTTAGTTTCTTACCAACAGGAACAAACACGAACATGGTGACAATGCATACTTCTGAGGTGAGAGTGACACTTTTAAGTAGGCTCACAAAAAGTTACTGGATAAAATTTATTATATATATACTCACATACACGCACGAAAGGGGAAGTAAAAATATCGGAATTTGTTTCTAGAAGGCTATGTGGTTGTTTGCCGCTCCTCCCTGAAGCAGTATGCCGGCTGGCGTCGTCAGAGAAATTTGCGTTAGTGTTTGGTGAAATTTTTTCCCAAGTGACTTTTTTATAATTCGTCTGTTTTTAATGGCTGGTTCACATGAACAAAGTGCTGTTGTGAAACGGTTGTTATGCTACAAACAGCCTACAGGATAGCCGACATAAGTAAAACACATATTTACAAATGGTTCTCCCGTTTCAAACGTGGTGAAATGTCAACTGATGATCAACCTCGAAGTGGACGTCCTTCAATCGCCAGAACTGATGAAATCGTGACAAAATTAGTCAGATCATTCTGGAAAATCGCCGGCGGACGATTGACGAAATTTTGAAAAGGTTGCATATGAGTTTAAGGAGAAAACGTCCCGATTTGTGGCAAAGAGTTGAATGGTTCTTTCATCATGACAACGCGCATGCCCACACAGCGCTCAGTGTGCAGCGATTTTTGACCAAAAATGGCACGACATCCTTACCTCACCCCCCCGTACTCACCCGATCTTGCCCCCTGCGACTTTTTTTAATTTCCTCTGAAGAAGGGAGATCTCAAGGGAAAACCTTTTGCTGATGTTGAAGGCGTAAAGAAAAAAATGACGGAAGCACTAAAAGGCATCAGCAGCGATGAATTTAAAAAAATATGTTTTGAGCAATGGAGAAAAGATTTGGACAAGTGCATTGAATTAAATGGAGAGTATTTTGAAGGGGATTAAAATTTTGTTGTGTAAAAATAAATACAGAATTTTTTATAAACAAATTCCGGTAAAAGACCGGTTCTCACGGTCTCTTCGCTTGCGGATTTCTTATATTTTTCCTTGTACCCTGAAGATAGAGGCGATACGTTCCTCCGAAACGTCGGTTATAACCACATATACACGGTGCCACATCCCAGAAGACCGCTTTCTTCATTATCTTTATTGTTTGCATCCTGTAGTGTGTCATGATTTATGATTTGTGATGCTCTGCCCATCTACACATTAAATATTTCAAAATAAAACCAACCAATCTAATTGTTTACATTGGTTCACATTGAAATCAGGATCAGGAACAACACAAAAACAAACAATTAAAAAATCTTTATACAGTTTTAGTAATAACTACATGTATTATGATGATCATATTGATTAACACTAATGTGGGTCCATATTAGGACCCACCCAGTAAGAAAGAGAGGCCGACCTAAGATTAGATGGAGAGATGACGTAAGGGAAGACCTAAAGGGTTTAGGAATTTATAAGTGGATAACTGGCACACAGGACAGAAGTAGCTGAAAGGAAATTGTTGAGCAGGCCAAAGCGTTCAAGAAATGAAGCTGTCGAGCCTTATGAAGAAGAACTGGCTTGTCATGAAGGAATGGATTATACAGATCATAAAATGAATATAATCATATTATTACAGAAATATTAATCCTTGCGCCCTCGTATGGCTCAGTGGAATGTAAAAGGACCTACATATGGTTATTCTAGGCGATTCCTCCTTTCCGGTTGCGTGTTCAGAAGTGGGAATGGGCAGCACAGATAACAAATCAGTTATCGAATTTATCTGAGATACAGTCAGTTTTCCTACTCAAAACGTCAGGTAGGAGTACGTAATTTGATGGCTCTAAGACAACCTGTCATTCATCTCACTGAGAATGTCGTCTCCATTTCACTTAGGACATCCGGATCTGCGTCGTACCTCTACTCTCTACAATTCTCATATGAAGAAGAATTTCAGGTTTGAAACGTAATTTTGAATATTATTTACAAACCTAATATTACACTGAATATTACGGTATTCTGGGTTTCATACTTGGCTTACCCTTCGACCCTGAAGATTAAAGCCATATATTATTCCGAAACGTCTTGCTCTCTCCCAACTACTCAGCCTTAGAACCCAGAAATCTCTTCAAGTAGGCAGTCTGTATCAAAGTGAAGTTTTTTTCCATCTTGCCTCGTAATCTGCCCGACAATTTAAAGTCCAGAACATTTATTGAATTTACTTAAACCTGGGAATTGCATTTATAGAATCTATTGGTGTGCTCTGTCCACGTTTCGACATCCAGCTGCACTTACATCACACCCGCTGAAATGCTTCTGTACCTCTGTCCAACACACAAGTATCTGTGTCCGAGACACAAGTTACATGTAGCATTTTGGCGGTGGTAGTAGTAGGAGGAGGAGGAGTAGCTGCTGCAGCCGTGGTAGTAGTACGTGGTATGCAGATCTAGAGGGCTTCAGCTGCTAATGCACTTAGCACCTGCCTCACTCAAATCGTACTGACGTTATGAAAGAAGGATGGACCGACGAACAGAGTTTTGCATGAAGATAAATATTGCTTTCTTGAGGTGGAAGGAGATATTTATGTAAAAAGTCAAAGCAAAGTTGTACTTCGCTTAACTAATGAAGCCATGAAGGCGTATTAGGGAGTGAATATATAGATCCTCGCTTTATTGACCTCGGCACTAACTGGGGGGGGGACATTATATACTTATGTTTTTTTCTTCTAAGCACAGTCAGTGATCCGGGGTAACGCAGTCGGTATAGCGACTGCTTACGGGTTGGACGACTGAGAGGTCGGAGTTCGAGTCCCGGTATGGTCAGAATTTTCTCTTCTCCATATCGTCCAGACCGGCTCTGGAGTCCACCCAGCCTCCTATCCAATAGGTACCGGGGGTAAAGCGGCAGAGGCGTGAAGCTGACCACTCACCTGTAACTAGTGCCGAGGTCAAGANGCATTTTGGCGGTGGTAGTAGTAGGAGGAGGCTGGCTTGTTCAGTTTAGATTTCGATGACATTTTATTTCTCAGTCCAGCCTGGCAAATAATGGGAAAGTATCCCGACACTCGCCCTCTTCCACGTCCTCTCCTATTCATCGTTATGTCCTTCGTTGTTACATAGTCTGACATACTGAAAGTGTCGTTACATAAGCTCGCTATGGTATGATTCCTTGTTAAAGGAATAGCACAACATACGTCCTGTGACGTTCAGTTTTCAAGATATGTCACTGCCAAACGGCGCCTGCTTCTAAGCGATCAGGTCATGATTGCCTCATACTAAGGAAGGCGGCAGTGCGCTACACGTCANACTTTACCTTACTTTACTAGCTTAACGAAGTTGCTGGATAGTAGGGAAAAATGAACGGGATGTTGCAAAATGATTCGAAAAGATATGTAATCCTCAGGAAACTGCAAATATGGAAAATCAGAGGAAGTTTGGAGAGGCTTAGAGTAATGATTGTATCCCTTATGTCAAGGAGAAGGAGCTATCATGCATATTTCCTTAGATACTGCAACTAAAATGTGGAAGAAGGAATTATTACGTAGGAAGACGAGAAAGCAACGCTGCTGGCTTGTTCAGTTTAGATTTCGATGACATTTTATTTCTCAGTCCAGCCTGGCAAATAATGGGAAAGTATCCCGACACTCGCCCTCTTCCACGTCCTCTCCTATTCATCGTTATGTCCTTCGTTGTTACATAGTCTGACATACTGAAAGTGTCGTTACACAAGCTCGCTATGGTACGATTCCTTGTTAAAGAAATAGCACAACATACGTCCTGTGACGTTCAGTTTTCAATCTATGTCACCGCCAAACGGCGCCTGCTTCTAAGCGATCAGCTCATGATTGCCTCATACTAAGGAAGGCGGCAGTGCGCTACACGTCATTCTCTCGAACCAGCACTCAAGTTGGTATCGACTGTTATCAGAGCTGCTTGAAGTCTTACCATCAGATCTTTGATAGTCTTGGTAGGGAATGTATAAGCGACAGATGAAGCCATGAAATTGGCCCTTGACGTCCAATCTACCTTCCTGGATATGTCGCGTTCAGACACTGGCATACATCTTCCCCACAGCGCGCTGGAGCCGCGTAGGGCTGACCACATCCGCTGCCTCATAGCTAGAGGCACACCGTAAGGCTGCCACGGTAGAACAGTTGCCATAAAATCCCAATAACAGAGTATTCAGCCTGTCAGACAGCAGACAGGGACTCATGACACTGTCCCTGACGCTTCCAGACCAAACGTAGATGTTGAAATGGACTCGATGCAGAAGTTCGCAGAGAGAAGAGGGATATCCTGTGCCCAAAGGTGACTATTGTGGAAGTTGAACAAACTCTTATGCGTAAAATATGTTTCGTCTGTTCACAGACTCTTATATAAAAAGAGCTCATTCGCAGTGTCTTGAGGACGTAGGCATTCGCAAAATTTCATCCGTAGGCTATGGTTATCTACAAGCAAGTGGTGGTATGAATGCAGGTGATTGTCATGAAGTACTTCGTGGACCCTCATGTGGGATAGCCCCATTTATCATTCGATTTCGTGTGAGCTGCTCAACAGCTGAAATTATGGAATCTTGTTNATCATAGCTAGAGGCACATCTTAAGGCTGCCACTGTAGAACAGTTGCCATAAAATCCCAAACAGAGTATTCAGCCTGTCACACAGCAGGCAGGGACTCATGACACTGTCCCTGACGCTTTCAGACCAAACGTTGATGTTGAAATGGACTGGGTGCAGAAGTTCGCAGACAGAAAGAGGGATTTCCTGTGCCCAGAGGTGACTATTGTGGACGTTGAACAAACTCTTACGCGTAAAATATATTTCATCTGTTCACAGACTCTTATATAAAAAGAGCTCATTCGCAGTGTCTTGAGGACGTAGGCATTCGCAAAATTTCATCCGTAGGCTATGGTTATCTACAAGCAAGTGGTGGTATGAATGCAGGTGACTGTCAAGAAGTACTTCGTGGACCCTCATGTGGGATAGCCCCATTTAGCATGCGATTTCGTGTGAGCTGCTCAACAGCTGAAATTATGGAATCTTGTTTTCGCACTAAAGAACCCTGTTGCATCGTGTATTTCAATTATATGATTGTCACATGCAAATTACAGATACACCAGAATCACGACAGTTGTGCAAGCAAACGTAACCACGATAAAAGAAGATATATAAACGATTTTATCAACATTTTGCATTACTCGTAAAATGCAGACTACAACAACGTAACAAGAGAGCAGAATTTCATTTGCAATCTCATTAACCTGATGATGGCCAGTTAGTCCGAAACATGAGTGTCCAATAAATAAAAAGATGAAATGAAGAGCCTCGAGGTATGAATTCAATATATGGACGGAGATGCACAGTGACGGTGAAGTGTGCATCCTCAAATTACGGAATCTTCATTCATTTGTTTCCGTAGAGTTCGTGGGTGACCTGTATTCACGTGTTCCGCAGGTGTGACTTTTCCTGTGTCACGAAGACGAAGCTCCAGTGGTCGAAAATTACTATCGTCCGGATTACGTCGAACAGGACAACATTGCACGAATACTCGATAAGCCGTACCATCTCAAATGCTACATTAATTAAGGGTTAAGAACATGCCACAGTACTGTTTCTGCGTACTCATGAAAATTATGTTGCCCCATTTGACTGTGACGAGTATTTCGAAAACTAAGCGTCTCAGGACAGTTTCCATTCTTGTTCTGACAGCGAACCACACTACGGACAGCTTGTGCGCGAATGCCGTTTCACCCTGATTTATAATTGAGAAGTCATTAGAAATTAATGAGGTACTGACATACAGATAAATAAAATGTATTGACAATAATTATGTGAGGGACATAGGAAAATATGTATCTACGGTTAAATATAGATGTGAACGTAGAGTGAGCAGGGGAACGCGATAGCTTAGTTAGTTGAGGCACAATGCTACAAGCCGGAAGGTTGCGGGTTTGAGTCCCGGTTAGGTACATATTTTTAATTGACCTAATCCTTCCAGCCGCACTACGACCCTGGGGGCCACCCAGACTTTAACAGAAATGGGTACCAGAAATCTTCTTAGGTATTAATGGGATACTAGCGCCTAAGGCTGACAAATTTACCGCCATTTGTGAGCCGATTGTCTAGAGAAAATGTGTATTATGGATGGGCAGCACATTAACCCAATCGAAACAAAATTAAATTCTAAGTTAACCTAATTATGCCTACTGATGCCAGGGGAAAAAATTCCCATATATAATGAGAATGGATGTACTCGACATTTCTCCCTCATTGCTTACTGCTGTATTCCTTTCCAGATCCTGCGAATCTGTGTCTTTCAGCAAAAAGTTCATGTAGTTATAACGAGACCACGGAAAGATGGCGGAGCACAAGACACGATCTCTCTTCTTTCAGTTTGTTTTGTTACCCTCCATCTCCGTCACACTTATATCAATAAATGCAACACGATTGTGTCATACGAAAGTTATCATTAGCAAAATTCGTATGAATAGAATCGTTAGACGAATGGTGAGGTAATGGGGAAGTACGCTCGAAAGAAAGCGAGAAACATCGAAAGAAGTCGACCCATGGTTCTTCCCTGGTCTCTCTACATCAGTGAACATTCCTGGTCACTGTAGACTAGTGGCTATTCCTGGATGTAGTGGTTTAATTGCAATTATTTTATTCTTTTAATAGTACGTAGTCGCACTTGGTACACTTAACAAATAGTGACTCTGTAGCCACAGCCCCTTCGTGCACCATGTTTAAGTAAATTTCGGATGATCGCTGGTGCTTACTCACTTTTTATGTTCGTACAGGTTCACGCACAGGCGCGGGCTTCAGCCGAGGATAATGTCGAACATCCCCCGATCGAGAAATAAATCGTGTCCCCATGAAGAGGAAGTACTGGGGAACAAGAAGTTTGAATCACGGCCTCCGATACTGCGCCAGATGAGTTCAGGGAGTCTGAACGTCAGGACGACTGACAGCAAACCGCAACGCACCGCCGCGAGGACGAAAACCACGTCGGTATCCGACAAAACGGACACTGCACTCCCCAACAGGTGCGCCCCTTTTCTTGGCTCAAATTTTGTAAAATTCTTATTACACCTCACAAGGGGCGTCGTCCACTTGTTTTGATCTTTATCCTTCACTTGTGAGGGGTAATAAGAATTTTACAAAATTGAAAGGAAATTTTAATAGAAAATTGTAATAGATTTTATTTGATTTAAATTACACCTTCCACCTAACTTGAACTTTAATTTACAGATTTAATCACACTTTGTGACCCGCAGCTTATACTTTTGAGCACTGCAAGTCCACAAATTTTACATAATTTATTACAAATTTCGGAGTGATCCAGATTTTGCGTCCGTATGGTTCCTGATTCGGTAAACAACTAACAAGTAGAATGACTTCTCCTCAAAACTCGGGGCCCTGACTGTTTCTTCTTGGTCTATAAGCCAACTCCCTAAATTACGAGGATTGGTCACTTTTGAAAAATAAGAGTACTTTAATTAACCGTTCCCCCAATCCGTCTGAGGATTACAGGGAATTTAGGCTCTAAAGACTTAACGTACATTCTGTCAGTAGCTTAATAAATGCTACGCTGGCTTGGGTCTCGGGAAACTCCCATCTTTAAGTTGCGATGATCAAAACTGTCACATATCGTATTCTCAAAGGACTCCGACAAGCAAAATTTTGTGTAACTTTCTAAGGAACCAAGCTGCGGTGGTCCTTCCTGTTTCACTTTGCATCTGCGTTGACAAGTCGTTTTTCTTTTTTTCTTTTTTTTTTCATTCGAGAGTTGGGCTAAGCTTCCTTGTTGAGGGCAATAATTAGCCTATGTACCTCTTGCTCATTTGCTATATGTACCAGTAAGCCTAATCGAACATGGTAATTAACATGGATCAATACATGTTACTACGTAAATTAAATCAAGCTGACGTTGCCAGTTCGGTTACAGTACCAGGTTGACTCAGCCTTACCAAACCCAAAGAAACACACAGAAAAAAGAAGATAGACATCATTAGAAATGTACTAGATTATATTCTCGCTGTACTTGCGGTATTTATATGCTAGTGAGAAATTCAGGTGCCCTTACGCGGGGCTTCGCTTCCGTAAGTTTGTCTACACGAAGCAAGACGTACCCTGCTTGGTAGAGCAGACGGACTCTGCTGTTCCCTAAATTTTGAGAGGACTTATGTTGCATATATTGTCTGTCATACTATAAAAGGAAGTAGCATGTTTTCCCTCTTGATGTTTTGAGGCGATGATATGGTGATTCATGACTGAAAAATATTTGTCATGTGCAGCATGTCCATGGGCATTATGAATGATCTCTTGGAGTGTAAACTGTGCAACAAGAGATTGCGGCGTCCCAAGATGTTACCTTGCCAACACACCTACTGTCTCTCCTGTCTGCAGGGGCTAGTACAGCCAACAAGCAAAGGTAAGCGATCTGTCTTTAGTAGCTGACTCCGTGTATTGTGTAGGTGGGTGCCAACTTCTCGGAGGAAAACAGTGCCTTTGTCTTCAGTGTAGAAGATGGAGGCAGAACACCGCTCTGACACTACTTCTTGCCCTCTTGCTATCCACAAAGGAGTAATTACATTGTGACATGACGCCTGAAAGCCGGAATAGTCCATTGCTAGACAACGGCTCGTTAAAGAGCCTATCCGAGGCAACGGATAATGAAGAAGTGGCTGATTCGTAAATCAGATCCAAGTCAGTCACAGTAGAAGACACTCGTAGTTCAGTCAGGAATGGAGCGAGTCTTAAGACAGTCATTGATTCCAAGCTGTTATGATTGTAACTAAGAGTGATTGTAATATAGTGTCAATAAATACAATGATGCAATCCAGATCTCGTTATTATTCGACACGGAACTCCGGAAACGTCCGCCTCGAAACAGAATTTACTGACAGTTATATTTGCTAGACACTTCGTCACATTCTTTGCTTGGCGAGTGAATTATCTGATGATTCTTATTTCGGCTAGTTTTACTGCCGTAAATTATGTCTGCTGGAAGTCTGCAACTACATACTTCGACTTTGCGGTTGAAATTATTGTCTGACAAGAGATTAGCCTTTTTCCGCCCAAAGAACAGCTCCTACGTCATATGCAGGCTGGAACAGGTTAATTATATCGCAGCGGGTCTGAGGGTTACACAGCATGTGCACTGGTAGTCTCTAACACTCCTACTTCGTACTCTAGAAGTCATGAGTTCAAGTATCGACTCGGAGATTGAGATCGTTTGTGGCTTCCTTCAGCCATTCCAGGAAAATGGCAGTTTCTTTCCATTCATTGCTCATTAATGTTTCCACCATTAGACGCTATATAGCCTTAGGTACTGACAGCGCCCTAAAATAAAGCATAAATGTATAGACTGTCAATCCAGGGGTATCAGAAATATATACCATTCTGAGTTTAAAATATTTTTTAGGCTCCGTCACTGTCGAATGACAGTTATAAGGCGGGTATCTGATATGGCAGAAGATACAGAAACGCAACTAATTGAAAAAATTAAAAAAATCTAATTTCTTTTTTTGCATTACAACAGGACGAACCTACAGATATTCAAAACAGCATTATTTTACTTACGCATGTGCGATGTACGTGTATTGACCATGATGAAAGTTACATAAATGAAGACATTTTAACTGTCTCTATATTACCTACGCACACTGCCAGCAGTGAAATTTTCAAAGCTTTAAATGGTTTCATTGAAGAGAGAGTTCGTAGTGACGGTGCTGCCTGCTTACAAGTAGCAATTCGGGTTTAGTTACTAAAATTAAGGATGTGGCGGGCAATAAGTTATTGTCGACACACTGCTACATTCATAGGCAAATTATTTGAAGAATAGGACTCCGCAAATACGTATATTATGGGTATTATGTACTATTTATATAATCCTGAATTTATTTGAATATCAGTTTTGTGTTTTTAATCCACCTTTAGTGTTGTACAGTTGTACAGGCCACGCTGTTTGTTATAGCGCTCAAACGTGTGTTGAATCGCGTATTTATACCCCTTGTGCCTCATGAAGTTTGCGTGGGAGTGTACTGATGTTATGTCATGATGTCGAACATAGTCTTCTGGTTATCATTCTCCTTTGGATTCTTAGGACAACAGAACCACAACGGGGTAGGCATTCATCTTCCTTTAACAAGAAGTATAAAGGAGACGAACCAAACTGGGTCTAGATTTTAACAAAAAGTTTCTAAAACCATACTTGTAAATAGACTAATTATAATAATTCAAGCACATCATAGTAATTATTAAAGGATAATATTTTATATTTATGGCATTGTAATAGTACCGTATGCATTGATAATGACCTTCTGAACGTCGCTCCAACCGAAACATGTAAAGGTTAGTAGATTAAAAAAAAAACAACATTTATCAATCACACTGGAAGGCGTTAATGATCCTTTATAATATTACTAGTATGAAGGGGCCAGGATGAACCAAGTCAAATTTAAATGTAATTTGATATTTGTCAACATGTGACGCTGTACACATTCATTCATCAGTAATCTGTCAGACGACAGGTCCACAGTCTCTTCCAAAACAGTTCCTCCACTTAATGCGATCTCAAGCTTTCTCCTTCGATTGAAATATCATCTTCTGTCCCCAAGGTCATCCAGCATCTTCTTCCGTCTTCTTCCTCGTCTTCTGGGCACTTATATCTGCCCCTCCAGTTTGTTTTGTCTCCAGAAGAAACATCTCGCATACATGGTATCTCTGTTTTTGGAAAGAGACTATCCTGGAAATGTGACAATGTGGTAGTTTTTCCATTTGCTTTCCACATCGCAGTACAACAGCCGTTCAAACCACTCTTGTCACGCCTGTTGCTATACGAACTTGAACCATCTCGAGCATCAATTGCTCTGTGCTTCAAGTCGCTGCTGATGACGCTGCTTCCGGCATCAGTTTTTGGTTTTTGGTGTGTCTCTTCGTCTGATGCCTACCCTTTGACCTGTCCAGCAAGGGAGGCCCTGCCAGTAGCTACGCTACCGCTGGTATAGCTCTCAGGGTCCTTGGCATACTCAAACCCCCTCACCACGATAAGGTGGAGACACCAACGAGGGTTCTTTTATGCGTAAGAATTCTCTTTATTATTATGCCATAATGTTAGTTTAATGTACGAACATTAAATAATTGGAAAGGTATTTACCAGTAAATTTGTTGGGACGGGGCTCTCTACCGGGCCGCGGTCTCACAAAGTTCGAGAAAAACTCTTCTATGCTACTCGTCTGCACCGTTACACTGCAATGCACTGAGAAATGAGCTGATAACTGTCAGACTGACTAACTGATGCTCATTTTATGGGCACATCACTCGTATATGGTGCTGTAGGATCTTCGAGAGCGCCATCAGCCTTCGTTACCAGAAGAGCGATCTCTCAAAAATTCGCGAAAATGAGGTCTCGACATTTCGACAGAAAGAAAGAGGCGCGGGTGCATGAAGATGCGATCCCGCCGCGGTCAGGTCCCTCGGCATTACTCTGAAATCTGCTTTACTAATACATCTCAAAGAACGACATTTTTAATTTTGTGTACTGCATTGTTCGAGAGGCTTACGCACTTTCAATCTTGTTGTTATTCGTACTTACGAAAACAAGCGTTGTAAAAACGCTATGATTTCAGCCGTGGACTGTCCAGACTGTGGACTTCAGGTTCCTCTGCGGACAACTGGTCCTGACGGCGTGGTGGAGCTGCCTCCTAATCTCTACTTGGACTCGCTACTGACAGTCCTCCAGCAGGACATCGCTTGCGGAGCGGGGGACCAGAGATGCAGCAGATGCCAGACTGTAGGGAGCGCTTCGTCGTGCCAGCACTGTCGACAGGTGAGAGTAGAGCATTCTGTAACGAAACCACAGAAGAAAGCCACTAAATTGGGAGGATGGAGCTTTCTGTATATTCTTGTATCCCCATCTCATCTGCTGCTTTAAATCGGTATGCTGACATTAACATTGGAATAGCTGAAATAAGGCGCAAATTGAAAAGTCTACGTGAAAGGCAGTCAGTGCAATGTAGAATTTTGGTACCAATTTGCGTTTGCTCTAGGCGTAAGGAAAGCCACAGAAAACCTTGATGGAGATGACAGTCAGCAGACCGGCACTCAAATACACGAATCTCAATGTTGGTATGTACGAGTATTTTTGCTGTTGCAATATGTGGTAGTGTATACACATTTGTCCTACAAAAGTTAATTTCGTGTGTATATTTTGATAAGAAATGAACAAACTTAGTACAGATATATAAAATTTGGTGGTATTACGCCAACCACTTTTTACCTGTACCTTCTTTTTAAGAAGATTTCTTTCGATTTTGCGTTAATCACGAGTGTTCATGAACTCAACTAAATACTGCTTAAAATGAAGTTCCTACCTCGAAGTAAATACACTACGTCTCCATTACAGAGTGCAAGGAGAGGGAAATGATCATTGCTTATTTTCAGAATCATACGGCACACAGAAATACACTGCATGAAAAAAAAAATGCAGAAATTTTAAGCGTCCCAGCAGGTGGTATATATAATATTCGCCTAGTTTTAGAGCGTTAACTCATGAAGAGTCCCTATCCACAGCGCCGTTAGTTTGCAGAACACTGAATATCTGTCTCTACACTTTCTTCACATGACGTGCTTTTTGCATTGTGATAGCAGTTGGAAGAAGTAACGACCTTCCTAATATTTGAGACTGATCTCACATTTCTTAAATGAAATGTGCAGACATTTGCAGAATAATAGTTGACGTACTTGTGACAGATGTCAGCGCTCAAAATCCAAGTTCTGAAAAGGATACCAAGATAACACTATTTTAGCTCTGAAGGATAAGAACAAACCTACACGACGAGTTCTATTTCCTGTGCCGATGACATTACATCTCGAACTTACATGACCCTGCTCTCTATGTTTGTAGGCATTTTGTACCGTGTGTTGGGCAAGTCACATTACGGAACTCAAGTCACAGTTGCCGAGTCTTCTGGACCAGTTAAGTGGAGCCAAGGAAACGCTAGATCATCGTATACAAGATTTTAGGGTATGTAGACACACGCGTTTCAGAGCCGTTGGTTCTCTGGCATACTGGACACCGTCCACTACATGAGCTATATTTTACATCTGCTAGAATGTCACAGTACTGGCCGTGTCACAACCATGCGGGTAGACTTTTTGCTTCCTACCGCGGGTCCTTGGGTCCTAATTCGTGATACATTATCTGGAATTCATGATGAACGAAACTGCACTGAACCAGAGGTTTCTCTAACTTTCTTGGGGTCTCCCCTTGTTGGTCCTTATTTCACCACTGTTCGCTACATATATATCACCGTCCACTGAGTTGTGTGACAGCCTTTCCAGGCAGCACATGATCACATCCTCGGTCTTTTAGTTATCGGATTCTTCTCCGACCCGGCACTTGTAAGACATAACTCTTCGGCATTAATGTTGCCTCCACCTCAGAATTTCGAACAGACATCATGTTTGTATTATTCACGACAGGGAGTTATAACAGCATTAGGAAGTGATAGTTGTGAGGGAGAGGCAACATTAATGCCTCAAGACGGCGATTGTAAACATTACATTCTCTGGATCATGACGCAGGATTGTTTGATGGGCAGACGTCAATATTTCGGGGAAACTGAAGCGTGTATTTTCGGAGTTATTACCTGAAGAAGGAGGCAGCAGTTTCCTTCCAAAGTGCTGGAATACATGGTGTCTCATTCGAGAATTTAATGATACATAAAAGTCACCGACATGAGAACCTCAAATTCAATAATTCCTATACCTCCAGCTATGAGATCTGGGCCTTCCCACTTTATTCTTCCGTATTGTCTATGCAGACACTTGAAAATATCCGGGATGGACATCATGAGGCAAACATCTGAAGTATAACATGTTGTTTTCCACAGGACGTCTGCAAAAGGCTGAAGCAGCACATCAATCTGGCTGTTGAGGTGAAAATACAAACTCTGAGAGTAGAAGAGGAAAAGCTGAACATCAGGGCTAATGAACTGCTGAAACAGGGAGAGGAGTCCGTAGAGAATCTTCTGGGGAGGATAAGAGACACAGAGCAAACGGTTTCCAAAGGTTCAGACTTCGATGCCATCTCAGAAAACAAAAAGAAGGTTGTAAAATTAAAATAATATAGTATTATACCGTACTCTAACTCTTCGCCAAATATTACTGGGGCGGAGTCTGCTGTCTTTTGGAACGTGACACCGTGTAATGTAGTAGTAATTACCAATATTTCGGGAAAACCCCCAAATGTTTGCTCAGATAAAGCAAGAAAATACTTCTTCTCTTACGTAAAACTACATTTTAATTAATTAAATATATATTTGTGTAAGAGAACATTTAGACTTATATGCATATATAAGTATATTACCTATATTCAAGTAAGAGGAAGCTTCGTTTAATTATTATAGAGAATAAGAGACTTCGGTAATCTTTGGGTATGTCCAGAAAACTACTGGTGACAGTTTAATACGCAGGTTCGGAAATGTATGATCAGTGTAAGAATTCTTATTTGATGATCCCGGAAACCATAAGACTTCTGGAAATATTATATTGCCCATAACAATGTGTGTTTCATTTGTTCCTACATATTTTATCTGAAATATTTTTTCCCTGTAACGTTTAACGAGTTATGCTCAACATAAGTGCAGAAACGAATATAGGCCATCACACGAAGTGCCCATTATTTTTGCCGACTTTTCTCCAAACTGTGACGTGTCAACAAATATCTATAAAATCACCCCATAACAAATAGAATGGAATTCCGCTGAGCAATATTTCTAGGCTTGTTTCATGGTTGCAGACAGACGGACAGACGGGGTGACTGCAGTAGGGGGTCCGCAAGGTTACGAACAGACGTTTTGTCGAAAACTGATGCATAATTGTTACGTCAGGTGGCGATGTTCCTTCAATTACACCGCACCACATCTGCACTTCTGGACGAGGTGTCACACTGGAGCGAAGCGCGTCCGACTTTTGACGCGGACAACTTCCGAATCGACATGGCAGGTGAAAGCAAAGCCGCAGGTGAGGTGGAAGAGGCTGATGACGTGTTTGACGACGACACAGTGCGTAATATTGCTCAAGTCAATTCACCGGATAGCCTGTATCATCATTACAGGTGCGAAGAAGTTCTGGGGCCTACTCTTCTATCATGCTTCGACTATTAACAATTGCAAAATAGTATTAGTAGTAGTAATACTTTACAAGTAAAAAATAACGAATTGAGTGAGGGTCATATGCTCCAATTTTTTTTTTTTGTGTGTGTGCGAACTCGTTTCAGGAATTAAGCCTTTGGACAGATTGTCTTGAATTAGTTATAGGGGACTTCCTCTGAAACGTGTTAGCCAATTTCGTAATTTCACTCCTATTGGCTTATAACAGATCTCAGTTTACGCAAGGCCATGAAGAGACTTCTCCACTAACTGTCTAGACTTTGCTGAAATTCCATGTAACAATTTTTCATTAACATCTGACATATATTTACAATTTTCAGCCATTTTGATTTAATATAAGCCTAGTTTACTTGCGAGGATGTCAGTAAATGGGTCACAAGTGGATATGAAACGTAAAAAATATGATATTCGAACCTAGAAAAAGCATTTACTTCCCGACATATCCTCCAATATTTGTCCCATCGTGCGTGCGCTGGAACCCGCAGCATAGTATTTTGACTGCTGCCTCAGCCAGTTCCTCACCTCTGTTTTAACCTCTTCTTCATGAGCGAAACGTATGGCAGCAGTGTGTTCTTATCACATCAGACAGATGGAAGTCACTAGGAGCCAAGTCCGGGCTGCAGGGGGTCTGGCAGTTGGCCCGATCTTTATCTGCGAATTGCATCCCGGAGCTTCCGAAAATGGGTTAACAGTACTTCCTGAAGATATCAACACACGATAAACATAACCTTTCCGGATGATGGCCTATACGTAACCTTAAACGTTTTGGTTGAAGGTGAACTGGAATGTATCCACTGCGCTGAAGCACGCTTTGATTCGGGTTAGTAGTAATGCACCCAAGATTCGTCGTCCCCAGTAGCAATCCTGTTAAGCAAATCTTCTCTTCATCTGCATACCGTAAGAGATGTTGCAAGGACACACTCCATTCGCTTCATTTTTCTCTCGATCCTTCAGTTCTCTGGGCACCCACCGGGCGCACACTTTCCAAAACTTCAAACGAACAAGCATTATGCTGTATGCTGAACCATTGGAACGCTCTGATGCAGTTGCTCAACTGTTTATCCTTATCCTCCTGTCAGCTCCAATCAACACTTCCATTCGCTGCGGACTGTGGGCTTGTCGTCTTTGCCCTCCCAACACACTACAGCGGGAGCCGGATTTCGAGTCCCTGTATGGTCAAGAATTTTCTTTTCTCCACGTCGTCCACACCGGCTCTGGGGTTCACTCAACATCCTATCCAATGGGTACCGGGGGTAAAGCGGCCGGGGTGTGAAGCTGACCATTCATCTCCAGCTAGTGCCGATGTTCAGAAAATGTGGATCTATACACACACCCTCCATACACCTTCATGACGTAGTGCTTAATTAGTCAAGCACAGGGACATCCTTACGTTACCTTTAACACACTACATCAAGTTATATTGCAGTACAGTTTTGTATTATAAACAAAACGTCTCAGAGAAATGCGTACGGTTTAAAGCATCTGTAGTCGTGTTGAGGGACATGATCAAAGCCACGGCATACGCGAATCCGCCCTATAAAGAGGGCCTACACTACTTACACAGGATATGCCGTATTGTGGTTCATAGAGTAGATGCACTTTAACGGAATTCTGTAATACAGGGAACGTGCCTTCACGCCTCGCGTAAGCCTCGGCCGCTCAGTATTGCAGCGTCCAGCAGGAGTTGCAGTGGCCCCTTGGGACGAAGAGGTGAACATGTACATCGCGGGCACAGAAGGGCGGCAAGTCCTGGTCATAGACCGCAACAGAATGAAGCTGGTACACCAACTGAGTGCCGCCAACATGCTCTACCCACACGGAATTGCTTTCTCCAAGTTCCTCCGTGAAGTCTACGTAACAGGTTTTCTTTCAGCTGTCAAGAAATGGGCATCATACACACATGGTTTTAATCGTGGGCTTGAATCATGTAAAAGTTTGCAACGGAACAAAGTCGTCATTTTAAGAAGTTAGATGTTAAAACCTTGTTGAAAACCATTGAAAAATATGACTTGTTCTGACCCGAAGTAATTTCCTGCAACCAAATTCTGTTAACAGGAAAGTTCTGTATTGAGGTAAGAAAAGTCGTGATACTTGTTGAGCCGTGGTACACATTAATATATGATTAATAACATCTAAACGCTGTTATTAGGCGGTAAAAGTTGATTGTGTGAAAAGGAAAGATATAATCACGCACCTTTTAGAAAAACAATGCGAGCCTGTGTGGGTGTGCGCGTGTGTAGAGCGAGAGATAAAAATTGCGATTAGTTTCTGGAACAAGTTCTAACTCATTCGGACATGGCGCAGTTTCTGCGCGTACGAGCACAAACAAATTTATCCCCACACATCAGGTAAAAGCAAAGTTACCCGTGTATTTAATTAAGCACCAAGCTATGAAGAGGTATGGGGGAATGAAGGTGTAGCTCCACTATTCTTAACCTCGTCAATAGATGGAGGTAAGTTGTCACCTTCACGCTTCAGCCGTCTTACCATAAGAGAAACAGCTCATGTACCCATTACATGCAAGGCTGGGTCGGCTCCAGACATGATCTGGACTTCATGGAAAGGGGAGAAATGTCCTGCTCCTGTCGGGAAATGAACTGCGACTCTTTCGCCGTCCGACCAGTAGCCTAGTCGATATACCGACTGACCTATCAGATGTGGAACGTGGCAATAGAAAACATTCGGCAAAACTGTGTGTGTATGTTCACTAATTATGTTATAGAACCTATATAAGTAGTAGCTTTCATTTGTTCTACACATTGTCTTCAGTGGAACATACAATATTCAATTTCACTCTTAGCACTCTACATCTTCAAGGTAAAAGAGTTTATTCTTCTATCCTGGAGATACTCGTATATCCTTAAGATAATACACGTTTCTCTGACATGTCAGTACATAACTACGGTCTGCAGACCTTTATCGACATTTCGGATAATGGAACTCCATATTTCATTTTTCAACCATAATCAGGAATGGTGGTTATTGCCATGTTCCTTTCAAACCTCGGTAAATATCAGACTACACAGAGTCACATCNAGCTGTCATTTGTTCTACACATTGTCTTCAGTGGAACATACAGTACTCAATTTCACTCTTAGCAATTATTTATCTGAACACTACTGTCTTTGGAGATGTGAGGCATTCTTCTATCCTGGAGATACTCGTATATCCTTAAGATAATACACGTTTCTCTGACATGTCAGTACATAACTACGGTCTGCAGACCTTTATCGACATTTCGGATAATGGAACTCCATATTTCATTTTTCAACCATAATCAGGAATGGTGGTTATTGCCATGTTCCTTTCAAACCTCGGTAAATATCAGACTACACAGAGTCACATCCCAGAAGACAGTCATTTTTGTAGTCACTGCTATGAGAACCTAAGGTCAGAGCGTAACATATCTGTTCATGACAAACGGCCTTAGACCATGCAGACACTGTAACTGGCCATGACAAATAGTAAGGGAGGTTATCCAAAATCTTGAGCTTTCATCACATTTATTTGTTTTGGTCCTCTTATTCTATTTACTGAAGACTGCTTTATTTACCTGAGAGGTTATCACAAAATTCTGCCATTAGACCCTAAGTCTGCTCTATCCAATTCACAGATTTTCATTAACTAATTTCCTAATATTCTATTCAATTGTAACTTCAAATCCTCATTTTGGTCTCTGAAGTGGTATTTTCCCATGACAATTACATTATAACAGAACTTCTGTATGCATTTATTTCTTTCATGCACACCACAAAATCTGCTTGATTTATTCCCATCGATTTAATCACCGTAATGAAATTAGACAACGAACACAATTTTTGTGCTTCCTCATTCTATATATCTGACAGTTCGTGTACTTTAGATCTCTCCGATTCAAGAACTGTGTTCTCAGCTACCCTCCACCACTCTCTTTCTCTAAGCTACAGGTACTGTTTCAACCTTGAGGCCTAAACACCAATTGACTTGGAGGAGAGGAGAAAACCTCCTGCTAGTCAGATGTATTGAAAAATGGGAGAATACATTATAACAGAAATTCAGAAGATGGGAAAACAAAATTACTGTGAGATATCTGAAGTTCTCATAGTAATGCATATAAAGAGTATCTTCTGAGATGTGACACAATGTAGTCTAGCAGAAGTTTACCAATTATCTGGGGGAACATACTGCCTCAGTCTTCTGGAACGAAGACTAAGCCAAGCAAGTATGAGTGCTCAACTTACTCATCAGTCCTGAAGATGAAGATGGTATGCTACTCCAAAATGTCTGTCACATCACAGAAGACAGTATTCTTCAGAACTACACTGCTTTCAAAGTCAGTGAATTGTGGAAGTTTCTTCAGGAATTCAAAACAAAAAATACACAGTTGGAAAGTTAAACAGTTCTGTCTAGTGTGACTGGTAAAGTGACAGTGACAGTGACAGTGTGCCATAAACACATACAGGACAATATCCAAGAACCCTCTTCTTGAGAACGACAAGGCGGCACACATTCGGCCCATCAAAAGAAATAATAAGAGGGACGTCACGAACCTGCTTGGTTTACGAAGTCCAGTAGAGCCTTAACAAACAAATTATAAATATTTTAACGTATTGGAACAGCCGCTGTAGTTGTAAAGACTTTAGATTTTATATTATTAATATTGTATGTATACGTTTTAACTTTTACAACATGTATTGTAACAGTGGCTTCTAACTATATTGATGTAAAGGTGTCCTTCTGATGATGGTCTCTGAAGACTGAAACATGTAAGGGCATGAATAATTGAAATAAGAAAAATCTTCACTAGTCACACTAGACAGAACTGTTTAACTTTTCATGATATATTAGTGTGATGGACCAGAATGAAACACATCAAATACACAGCTGAATTGGGAAAACTATATAACAAGAAAAATTACATTCTTTCCAATTAATACTAAAATGAATCAGTCAAATCCCCTGCATGTTCAAAACATAGTTCTCTTCTCACAGACAAGTGGAACCACTGTGTGCATGTATTCAGTGCTGAAGGTACATACTTGCGGCAACTAGGAAAGAAGGGCCACGCTGAAGGCCACTTCCAGTCGCCTGAGGGGATTACATCTGGACCTGGGCCTAATGGAAAGGATGATGAAACACTGCTTTATGTGTGTGACACAGGGAATGACAGGGTTCAGGCAAGTGTTTGAATCTGTGGACATAGAAAATTATTCAGATTTCACAAACATTTCCAATATTTAGTCCACTTCTGTGTTTAATGCCTTGTCTTCAAAACAAGAAGTTGTATTCGGAAAACTGATGGAACGTAAAATGTTAATTACATATTCCTATACGTGTTAATCTTGATGCTTTTGCAGATCATTCATCCCTGTGATGGGAGTGTAATTTACATTTTGGGGATTTTGGATCCATTACCAGGGCATAAGTTTAAACGCACTGAGTTCAACCAACCAACAGGAATTGCTGTTTCACAGGACAGAATTGTGGTTGCTGATTTTGGAAATAAAAGAATTAAGGTGAAATCATCTTAACTATTTGGTTTTACTGAGGAACTGCATGATAGAAACTAGAAGGGATCATGAGAGTGAGTAAATGTGCAATTTTGACAGCCAATAAAGCAAACTAATCTTCATTACTTCTGCAAATTTCAGATATGAAAGAAAGAAAAATGGCTTATGTATCTTTAAATAGCATTCTGTGTAGTCACTGTGTATTCTTGGTTTCTCTTGTGTGAGAACTCCATTGGGTCAGAACATATGTTTTGTATTTATATGACATATTCCACCTACAGTAATTTTGACTAACTTTGGATCCATGAAATGCAATGCAATGCAATGCAATGCACTGTAAAAATAAATAAAAACAGAAAATATTCAATCCAGAATATCTGGTTTTATAAGGGCATGAAATGTCTGAGGAACTAGAGAAAATTACACAATGAGGAAGTTCATACTTTATACTAAACTCTTAGGAAGGTTACAGGAAGAATCAAAAGGGTAGGACACAAAGTAATTAGGCCCATGTGGTCTGATTCAACTGGCCCAGAAGAAGGTCCAATGAAAGGTTCTGTGAACACAAAGCTGTATCTCTGTGATGCATAGCCTACTGTATACACAGTTACTTTTGGAATTAACCAAAAGATCTTCGATGTCTCTTCATTAAATATCAGACAACTGTGATTATTCACACATGACTACCTACAGACAAGAGCATAACGTGCACCAAACAATCCTAGTAAAGCTGTAATGCTTCTGACATACTCAGAGGGTGCCCAATTTCAGTCCCATCAGGACACCAACTATCTTGACTGAAGTTTTTCATGGTTTTGCTCAAACCCTCCAGAAAAATGCCAGGACAGTAACTAAATTTGGCCATGATCATGTCTTCCTATATCATTATTCACCAATGATCCTGCCATTTGACACTTTATATTCAGATACAGTGTCAAGAAATAAACTGTAAATAAATAATCCAGTCATTTTAATAGCTGAGCCATCTTCATTCCTGTTCAGACTTTAAACTCATTTATTTTGCTCTTTCAGACCTACTCTCTTACAGGAGAGAGATTGAGTGAATTTGGGTCAATGGGTGAAGCTAGAGGCCAGTTCCACTCACCAGAGTGTGTTGCTGTGGATCATCTTGGCTTCATCCTTGTTGGGGATAGTGGAAATGCAAGAGTTCAAATCTTCCGACCAAATGGCACTCTTGTCAGAATATTTGGAGGCCGAGGATCAAGTCCTGGAAAGTTTGCCTGGGTTTCTGGCATAGCAGTTACTAATAACATGGACATCATCATCACTGATTCCAGGAACAGTTCTGTTCAGATTTTCTAGGAAACACTATCTGATGTAACTGTACAAGCATATTATCAACTACAGATGTCCCACAGTCATGCCCCAAATAAATATACCGTATTTACGCATGTGTAGGCTGCACATTTTTTGCCAAAAATTCAAGAGGAAAACTGGGGTGCGGCTTATATTCGAAATCACACTTCATTTAAAAAAAATTATATTCATAATTAGTAATACAGGGTGTAATACTCCTGAAATAATATTCCAAGAAAATTATTTTTTCTATAATTTCTGTCTGAAAATTGTGCTGCGGCCTATACATGCGTAAATACGGTATATAAAATGCTTGATTTGGATGCTTAGCTGTTCGCATATCTATGCACGCTTAGTTTCTTTTAAAATTCAACTTGACTTCAAATTGTCCTATAATTTGCATTCAAGGAGAACAAAAGATGAAAAGTTAATTTCGTTTCACTGGAAGAAAATGTTACCACATTTTGACCAAGCTTGAAAATTTAATCAGACAGAATTTGGTCATTCTTGTAGTAACCTGCATCAAACACACCATAACCCATGGAGTTTTTCACAGATGCTATCTAAAACCTTCTCTTTTGATACTGTACTGTGGCAATGATTTACAGACCATAAAATCAAACAAGCGGTAAACCCTGTACCATACATGGAATATCTAACCACACTTATTTATCAAGTTATACAAGATGCTACAAAAGTGGATATGTTCTGTTGATATGCTTCACTTTAACTCTTGAGTTTACTTTGAACAATGTCCTATATTACCATCCACAAATAGAATCCACTTTACTTGGTTTATAATGCATGGTTCTTCATACAGTTGAATATCATACTTATCCTACTTGTTTACTGGGTTAAAGTCAACCAAATGCACTGGTTTTTCATAACTGTCAAGAATTAAAGAAATCAAACCAAAACTTAAATTAACTATCTAACCAATTAATTAAGTTTACTGACAGCAATTTTCCATAAGAAGTTGGTAGGTATTCAGTAAACTACGAAATTCCTTCTTTTTAGTAGCCGAGGTTTAATTTTTCAATAATGTTTATGACTTTTTTTTTGTTATTATTTGTGTAAGTCTCCTTAATCCATTGCAGTTACTTTCTCAATGGGTTGCATGGCTTTTCAATTACTCTAAGTAAATGGCATGCCACATTAACTACAATCGTATTACCATATATAACTCAGCTGACTAGGCAAAGAAAGAATATGTGGTACCCCCTGGTAGGAAGTTAGGTGACTCCCAAAGATGGTCTGGACATGGTCAAGAAAACAGCAGTACTTGCCTCTGACAGAAATGAAACCCTGGTTCTTCACCCCACAGCCAGTATCTTTACTAATTGAGCTATTCCAGTTCACAAGACATAGGTTTAAAAATGTATTTTAGAGTAGGTATTTTATACCATTCAAGAATGCATTTATATTATGAAGAAAAATAAATTTATATTTCATGTGCTCAGCAGTTTTCCTTCAACATCTTCATGCACTGTACCTTCTGACAGCTAACCTATTCCATGCTGAATTTTATTTAGCACAAACGTATATTTTATGTACCTACGGTGACAGTGATATAGTTTCTGATGATAAAATGAGGAATGTTTCATCACTTTCCACGCTATAAATGCATTCAATTCCTTAGGACATAGGTGCTGTACATCTATGATTAAGCTAAGTAAAATTGCAACAGAAATTTGGGAGGGAGGGAATTCCTTTCTGTTCTGTCTCTTGTACGTTCACTATTCATATTCCAAATAATGTGGAGACAGAACCATCAAGAACTAAGGAAATGATCTGACAAACTGTGCAGAACTGTAATCAGAAACAACAAATATTACATTAAGAACAATAATGAAGATATAATGATGCAAACAGGAGAACAAAAATAGTCAATTACATAAACTTGTGTACCCTTATACCACAAAGGAATTCCATAACATTATATGTCATAGCAATCATCTTCTGAGATGCTGGGTAATGTGCTATTAAAATGGAAAGTTTGGCAATCTTTGCCTAATGTGGGCATTCCTACTGGACAATGCTCTGGTTACAAATAGATGCCCAACCCAAAGGCAGGTAGCAGGACAATTCTCCTTCCTGACAAGCTGAAGGATGGCTTCAGTGTTCACAACTTATCCTGCGTATTGGTCCAGTTTTTATTGCCACAAAAATAAAATACAGTGAAGATAGGCATACAAATCACTGCCTATGACAATCTGCTTCAAGTCTTCATGCAAGGTTGCCTCCTTAGCAGTTGTTAGCTGCCTCTTTGCTGGGCAGGCCTGTATATCCAGGTACCCAGCAAAATGCAACAGACTTTCCTGTCTCCCAGCCATGTGAAATTCTGCACATAATCTCCACAGCAACAGGACGGTTGAGTCTTACAGTGCTCAAGGAGTGTATGCAGAGACAATACTATCCAGGTTGACCACATGTACAGAGGAGCTTAATATATGGCATACAGTTTTATTGTACACATGGTGAGCTCTGGGAGTCAATATGACAAGACCTGGCCTTCTTATACGAATGTGCAACCAGTCAGACCTTGAACAAACAATCCATTTAGTACAACCATACACCTCAATAAGCAGATGAGTCTGCCAAAATGTCAGCAATACATAAGAGCAGATAATTTACCTCTCACATCTGACAAGTCAAAGGTCACAGAACGACCATGATATGGAAAGTGGAACAGGCAAGTCTAATGGGAATAATATGCAGCAAGCACCTGTGAAGTTGCTGAGAGGTCACACAAGTGCACAGCCACTGATCAAGGATCTGCAATAGTATAATGCGTGTGTTTTGGTGCGTCAGACGAAAGTCTCAAGCCAGATGGTATAGAAGGTACTAATGGCAAGAAAAATCACAACACATGGACAGGATCAAGGATGGATACATCATGGAACAATAGATGAAGCTGCAATAAGCCACCCTAGAGCAAAGTCAGGAAAGGTAAAGCTGCAGCATCACTGTCTGTTCTCCACCCCAAGACCTGGCTGAAGCAAATAACAAAGTGCTGTTGTTAAGGCAAACCTGCGAACACATAAAGCATAATCACTGGATCTTTGCAACAGAAAATGAAAATCGATCCTGCTGAACTCAGTGTGACACAGATGCTTGGTTACAATGCTCAGTATTTTTCACACAGAAAGGAGAAATGAGATGAAAAAAGTGCCCTCTAAATAACGAAACAAACCTCCTATAATGAAACCAAATGTGATAGTAGTTCGATTACACTTAAAATGTGGGAGGGATCAATTGCCATGAGCAATTCATTGCCTTATGAGGAGCAAGAAATGACACAATTGTTCTTCTGGCTCCTGGAAGTGAGTGTAGGGAATCCATACTTACTGCTTGTTTTGGTTCAGGATAATCAACAGAACTTAACTCATAAGAAGATTCAGATCCCTTGTGTATGGAAAAATGACCACATGTGGGAGAACACCAAAGGCTATGTGAGGCTCATTTTGTTGACAGGAAGGAAATGGAGTCTGTTGCCTATGTCGAGTGCAAGGTGAAGAAACTGGGAACATCTATTTCAGCTAATACATATAGTAGAGGCCATTCTTATGCCCAATCAAGTGCTCTGAACTGAATTACACAGTTACACACTTCTGCAAATGTAAACAGTTCAACCCTGAAGATGAAGGCAGCACATTCCTCCAAAATCTTGGCATCTGTCTACAAGACTACAGTGTCACAACCTAAGAGACCTCAAACTCAGCTTTTAAATAGTTTGTATATATACAAAGTATCCATAAATGAGCTCTACTATTTTATTCTTTTATTACTCAAAGAACATTCAAGGTATAGTTATATACATGCCAGTTAGAAACATCAACTCAAGAAGTTGCAACTTGGCACCTACCTTGCAGCCTGCTGTGAATTTGGGCTGTAGGCAGTTATAACACTGGTATCACAAAATAGCCTTCAGTGATATGGCAATATTTCATCTGTTGGAATGTGCAAATTAGCACAATTTGTAGATCAGTGGGAGTGAAAACCCCACCATCAGTCACATGAACACGAAATGGACTTTCTTGTAGCAATGTCAATGCAGTAATGGCCCTAGACATCACCAGATCTAGCAACCATGGATTTTTTCTGGGGGTTGTTAAAGATGCTGTTTATGTCCTTCCATTGCCAACAACATTAGAGGAGCTCAAGCAATGGATCACAAAGGCCTGTGCAAAAATTGACGATGATGAGGATGTTCTACAAAAAGGGTAACAGGAAGTTGAATATTGGTTCAACATTGCCCAAGTCTTTCATAGCACCCAGGTTGAACTTTATGAGCACTTCATAACACTTCTTGAGTTGAGCTTTCATATTATTTATATAACTCAACTATACTTTAAACATACACCAAGTAACAGAAGGTTGAGCTGGTGCAACTAGTTACACGGTGTGATGAAATTGCATATTTCTCTTCTTACTACATATGTATATTCTGAATTGTAACAAATTGTCAAGAAGAAAGCAGTCTTCTGGGATTTGGCACCGTGTATATGTGGTGTTAACCGACGTTTCGGAGGAACGTATCGCCTCCATCTTCAGGGTAGAAGAAAAAATATAAGAAATCTGCAAGCGAAGAGACCGTGAGAACCGGNTGTGATCACGCAGTCTGTCATAGTAAATGGAACATCAAATCTTACATCTACAAGGTACAACTCATTCTTCACATTTTATCTTTGGCTGCAGTCATTTTGAGTAGTTTCATACATATTTTAATACAATTAAAAATTTCAGAAGTGACTTTTCTATACTGTATGCCATATATTAAAGCCCATCTACTCTATGAACCATGGTACATTACACACCGTGTAGAAAACTTTACAGTAGTAAAGCCCCACATATATATGTTTAAATTTCTTATCGGCATATGAATACTGGATGCATGTTAAAAATACAATGTAGCAAATTTTTAATGATCTAACAGTCTACATCAATAAATGATGAAGATACAACTTCAATCCCATAGCAGATGGAGTTTGCAGTCCAAAAAGAATTCAAAGGGCATCACCAATCTCAAATGATCAAGACAAGGCCAATCAATGAAGTTAACTTATGAACTAAAGGAGCATGGAATTTATATAGTCACCAAAATGGAATAAAATTTTCCTTAGAACTATTCACTGCATGAATGTCTCCAGATTACTTTGTGGTCATGTTAAAAAATTTCAATTTCCTCTACAAACATGTCACACTAAACTTAAAAATTCCTACACTTCTAAGCTACATTTTAAAATATACAACTACATTAGTTTTCCACACAAATCATATATACTGCAATTTTTGTTTCTAAGACTACTTTTAATTTGTTTTTGAGCGAGACAAGAATGCTGGGCTTTGTGGATCAGTCAATGGCTTATCTGAACTCAGTATCTTTAGTGGCTTGTAGCGTCTTATGGGATTCGCCTTATGGACAGCTTCCTTCCGAAGTCTTGCTATTTCCTCCATTTCTTCTCTTTTCTGTGTTTCATCCCTCTGCGCATACATAAAACAAAATAAAGACTGAGATTTGGGGGGGGGGACATTCCTCCTACATTTCAACATTCGTTACACTCAATAAGAACCAACAGTATGTTACCAAATGATTTGGGTAGCAGTAATGTACTTGATTTGTATTTGGGACATGCTCAGTTCAAATCTTGGCTGGAACACCAGATATTCTGATATTTTTGTGATTTTCCTCAGTCCCTCCAGGCAGATGATGGAGCAGTACCCCAATTATACCATGGCAATTTCCTTGAAAGTTTTTTTTCCAATCCATCCTTCACACATCGTGTGATTCAACTTTAGTCTGCCTACTGACAGACTTGTTAACTAACCCCCTTCCAAGCAGAATATTTCTAAAGTGTATAGTCAATAATATGACTACATTAAGATTATGAGCTTCTGGGTTGTAATGTCATTTAATTCACAATGAGCCCAACATTCTGAAGGAGAGGTAGACAAGCAGGCCAAGCAAGAAACCAGCAGCAGGCAAAGAGCTATTGTATTGTATTGGAGAGGGTGGGTTTCCCCATGCACTTAGACCAACTGTTGGTCCATTGTGTGTCCCCCTGTGATAGTCGACCAGTCTCTATTCCCTACCGGTACTGGTGCATGCCATCAGTCCCGACTCAGCCAGAGAGTTCGGCCTCTACTGGCTCAGCGGTATCTCAATGCTTCCCCCATCTACCAGAGGCGTTAAGAGACTACTGTTGGGTGGGAAATGTCCTGAATTTGGCTCAGTGGTCCCCTTGGGACATGAGGTTCTTTTACGTGCCGTAAAGCTACGACACGGGACCCATGGCTTAAAGTCCCTCCCGGAGGACTTGTTCCCTGAATTTTTCCGCCCTTAAAAATTCCACGACCTCCACCGGGTTTGAACCCGCATACCTTGAGTCACGAGGTGGGAACGTCACCCCTAGACTATGGAGGCCGCTAGGCAAAGAGCTAAGATTACCTCTTACTGAAAATGTTCCTCTGAAAAGTCAGCCTCTCTCTGAACTACAAGGCATTACAATGCAAAAGACTGGACTCTTCACAATCACCAGTACCAGAACCTCAAATCCAACAGAGCACTAAGCATAAAAACTAAAATTTAAAGAAACTCTCAAGGTAACGATTTCATTGTAATAACTGCATATACATGCTGAGTAGACTGTAAATCTATGAGATCAGACTACTGACAAGACTGGAATAGCAACAGCAAATAGAGTAAAAAAGATATGAGACAAATATAATATTATACAGTAAAAAAGGTAAGGTAGAGCTATGCCTGTAACAGGCCGTGGAGACCTATAGTGGCGTGAGACAGTCAGCATTACATGCCAGCCACCCTTTAAACCCCAAAAAGATTCCTGGTACTCATTTGTGTTAAGAGGTTCAGTCGACCCCAAGGCCATAGTGTGGCTGGAAGGCTAAGATCAATTAAAAAATCCAGTGACGTCATCGGGAATTGAACCCGAGACCTACCGGCTTGTAACATAGTGCCTCAACCAACTATGCTACGATGTGCTCCTGAGCACATAGGAAGTAAGAAAAATTAAGGGAAATCAAAATAAAGATTAGTTCGAACAGGCTATATGGACGAACAGTAACTCAGTAGTTCAGGTCAGACACTAACATGGACAAAAGCCAAAACGACCTATGGGACAACCATCAACAAGGCAGAAAAGCCAGGTGAAGGTGAATAAAAAGAGATAATCTGGAGGCAAATAGAACAGAGTGGGGTGACCTCTGATATGATGGCTGATAGAAGTGAAAGTGCCCATGGATGATGACAATAATTTAGAGGCTTGTTATACTAGCAGCTGACTTATGGCTCCTCACCTTTCTCGCTATTCCATTTCCCCACGCGTGATGATTAGGGACCAGATATTTATGCCCTAATAATCCCTTAAATATGTATGCATTTATGCATGAAAAACTTCCGAAATATGCACTAAAATATGCACATAAAAATTTATACCAAATATTAAAATTGATTTTACATTATTTTAAGACCAACAAATCAATACGATTTAAGTTTTTAAGTATTTAAGTTCATTTTATGTAATCACTGAATGATTCACTTGCAATAAAAAGCTGTACTTAAATACAAAACCTGTACACATAAATCATATCTGCGTACTCCTCAAATGAAAATGTAAATGGCATTGTGAACGTAACAGATGCACCGAGATGAGAACTGTTCTGAACACCAGTAGCCGCCACACTGGTCGTGGCCGGATATACCAACCCACCATGCCTTAGGTACCTCTGAAGTGTCAAGATAATGAGAACGCTCTGTCTGTAGTTGGCTAAAAATATCAACCTGCCAGATGATAGACGCGGTTCACATGAGGGCGTGTACGGGAATGAACAAACGGTCATAACTCCAGAACCATCCAAAATCGGACACATGTTTATATGCACTTTTTTTGATCACAAAGACCTAGGAAATCACCTCCTGCAGTTATGCCCTAAAGTCGTGAAACACCCTGTATATCCAAACGAGCATTCTTTCTGGTTGCAAGAAAGAAATATGCATTTGCATTAAAATCCAGTCCCTAGTGATGATAAATTAGTGTGATTCTTTAAAGAGCCACTTGCTGGAAATTTTCTTCTCCTTGACCACATTCATGCTCCTTTCTCTACCTCTTCTCCTTGGATCTCACTACCATTTTCTTTGTAACTTGCCTATATAATGGAACCAATTCCTGAATCGGCATTCTTCAACCCAGAAGACTGAAGCACCATGTTTCTTAGAAATTTCAGTATCTGCCTACAGGACTATAATGTGTCACAACTCAGATGACCACAATCTCAACAGTCACCATTGTAAATATCTCAGAACTTATATTTACTGATTTAAGGTCCATTCACACATATCAGTGCTGTTATCAGTTGTTCGGTTAGAATCAGTGATGACGATTCACTTATAAGTGTGATGAATTGGTGCACTTTCAGTATCAGTGTTGGATGCTATGCATTGGTGCCAATTCTTAGTACTGATATGGTTTATCAATAAGAATTTCTCTGTTGAAGAATTTGCTGTGCTTGCACTAATTATAGACAAAGAACATCCAAGAAAAAAGAGAAAATGGGCCCACCAGGCTTCACTGAAAAGGGGAGTTGAGGGAGAGTCTGCAACTCTCTATACAGAACTACTTGATGATGAAACCAATTTATTTCATACTTCATGGTGTCACAATATACTTCCAATATATTACTGAACAAAACAGAGCATTATCTGAAAAAGCCAGGCACCCATTGGAGATTAACAATTACACCAAGGGAATGAATATAAATTTATTTAAGGCAGCAGGGAAAAAAAAAAGATATATGAAAAAACATTACTATCCAGCAAAACAGCACAAAAGTTTTAACATTTCTAACTTTGTAAGATTTGAAGTTTTTACGGCAGTGACTATGAAGAAAGCAGTCTTCTGGGATGTGGCACCGTGTAGATGTGGAGACTTGCTGAGACGAAACCCCCTTCCCTGTTCATATTTTCAGGATGAAGTTCGATCTCAATGGCTTCCCTATTGATGCGACCCATACACTGGGAAGCCATTGAGATCGAACTCCATCCCGAAAATATGGACAGGGAGGGGGGTTTTGTCTCAGCAAGTCATGGAAGCCTCTCGTCTGTTCCCTAAAAAAAACCCCGGGACATGACAGCAGATCCACAAGGCTACATAGCCCACGACTTNACCCACAACACACACACCCCCCCCCCCCCCCAGCTTAAGGGTTAGTGCCCTCCCTTTAACCTTGCCTTGCTCTCCCCCGACACAATATCTCATACAAAACCCTGCTTCTGTTTCTAGCTCCTTCCCCCCTCCCACTCCACTGATTTCCCATGTAGACTTGCCCCCCCCCTTCCTTCTCTGCTCTCACATAGCTGTGTATATTTCCAACACCAGTCTGCTTGTACCGGTTCTCACGGTCTCTTTACTTGCGGATTTCTTATTTTTCCTTTTACCCGGAAGATGGAGGCGATACGTTCCTCCGAAACTTCGGTTAACACCACATCTACACGGTGCCACATCCCAGAAGACTGCTTTCTTCATTTATAACTTTACTTAACTTATTATAATTAAGCTTAGTTGTTGTTAAATCCTTGAAAACATTCTGTTAAGCATTGCTGCTGATATGTTGAGTGAGACGGGAGTTATTGCACACCATGGTGATTATTTGTAGGTTCACGAGGAGACAGAATTGGAGATTACAAGGAAGAGTCAGTAAATAGGTGACAAATGGAAGTAAAACAGCTGTAAAGGATATAACAGGTTTTCTATGTGTATCACTAGGTAGTGGCACAGTCCGGGTTCATGGCAGTCTGGGTAGAAGACACACACGTGCATCTTCTGAGGCTGTTCAGTAGTCAAAATGACGACCGCGCTTGAGGATTGTAATACCAAAGAGCTGCACTCTGTTTTTGTGGGAAAAGGACTCAGTGAAAAGGATATTCATAAAAAATGTTTCCTGTTTATGGAGGGAAGTGTTTGTTGAATAATGTGATTCACAGCTGGGTATAGAAACATGGCAAATATTTCACTGATGACGATGAGGGTGAAACTGAGGTACAAAGTGACTGAGACAACAGTCAACACCTCTATGCTGCAGGTTTCAACACACTGGTAAAGTGATGGGCCAAGTGCATCAATATTGGTGGAGGATATGTCAGAAATGTTTTTTTTCAGATTCAAATATCACATGTTTTACGTTTTATATCCATTCGTGTCCTATTTACCGACTCTATTCAAGCACACTGTTCACTTATGCTTCTGTATCAGCGAAAAGACAAGAAATATCACCACTGATACCAAATTTCACAGAATGGACATAACACTGACACTGAGTATGTCATGGAACCTGACATGTCTAAATACATCCATTATGATGTATGGAAACAATATTTCTTAGCACTGACACCCATGGAACTGAGCATACATGCTGCTGATTAGTGTGAATGGTCCTTTATAGTATAATTTTGTTTCATCAAATTATTTATACAAACCAATCGCCTCAATTCCTCTAATTCTGCTTGCTCTAGTTTAATCTTGGTGTCAAACTCCTCCCTCTCCTTAGCTCGTCTCTCAGTGTTAAGTTCAATTGCTGTTATATCAGTAAAAGGATTATTGGATTTTTTGGGCTCAAATGGTTTTTTATGTAATACTATTGCAGGTCGAGCCTTAAACTGAGCTGCCTGCTGCAGTTTTCTTGCTTCCTCTTCCATCTGAAACATGCCCAAAATATTAAAAATATATTTCACAAGCAAGAAATTCCTTGCTATGGAAGACACCTGCAAACATCTATTGCTATGGCATGTCACTTTTATGACTTTACTAGTGAAACATCTGTTGAAAATCAACGAGAAAATTTAACAATTCCTATCTTTAGTTTGTACATATAATTCTGTCACTGGTCCACTCTTTTACATAATACAGCCCTAGAGAGAAGACCATAACAATCCCATAAATATGTGCATTATGAATTTGAAAGTTCTGGAAAAACAGCATGACAGAACAAGCATAATAATAATAACAATAATAGTCTAGAGGTATCCCACTTCATCAATATTTGATGCAATAAAACTGATTTCCAAAACAGTGCTGTTTATAGCTGCCATCTTCTGCTTATCATAATCAACTGAGATTACTTTTGCATTTGGTTTCCATGGAAATGACATAACCACAAATTGGCAATGTCTTGCTTAGACTAATCATTTACAGATCATGTGCTGAAATGTGATTACAGTTACTGACATTTTACATCAGAAGTTTTCCAATGCTGCTTCAAATTGAAAATGCGTGGTGTGTTCAAAAAGTATTGAACCTTCTTTTTTCCCGCGTAAACCAATGAAGTGCAGGAGGCTCCCTTCGGTGATGTGGAGGGGACATTCATGAGCAGTCGTGAATTTTTTCCCGCCCGCAGAAAGCGTCAGTCGCTGGCAGTGGTACAACCGCTTCAAAAATGGCTGCACATCAGTGGACAGTGAACCACGTTCAGGCAGACCCTCAACAAGCCGAAATGAGAATGTCATTGAGCAAGTGCTGACTTTGGTCATGGAGGACTGTCGTATCACAGTCTGAGGACTTGCGAAGGAGATAGGGGTAAGCATTGGATCGGTACATTTAATTTTGACCGAGGATTTGGGCATGAGGAGAGTGTCTGCGAAATTCGTACAGAAACTGCTAACAATGGAGCACAAGCAACGCCATCTGGAAATCGCACAGGACATGCTGGACAATGCAAACAGTGACCCCAACTTTCTGAACACCGTGATCATAGGCAATGAGTCATGGGTTTATGGGTATGACCCAGAAACCAAGATGCAGTCATCACAGTGGAAACACCCGACATCCCCGAGGCCAAAAAAAGCATGGCAGGTCCGCAGCAATGACAAGGTCATGTTGGCTGTTTTCTTTGACTCCTGTGGGGTTGTGTATTATGAGTACGCACCACAAGGCTAAACCATCACAAAGGAATACTACCAGGAGGTCCTTTGTTGCCTTTGTGATGCTGTGCAGCGCAAACGACTGGATCTGTGGGCAGCAAAAACTTGGCAGCTCCATCATGATAACACACCCGCCCATTCTGCGCATCTGATTCAGACTTGCATCGCCAAACACAACATCCCTGTGGTTCATTAGGCTCCCTACTCGCCTGACATGGCTCCATGTGACTTTTGGCTATTTCTCAAGCTGAAAATGCCGCTGAAA
The DNA here is from genome assembly GCF_002891405.2 of Cryptotermes secundus. Classification (NCBI taxonomy): domain Eukaryota; kingdom Metazoa; phylum Arthropoda; class Insecta; order Blattodea; family Kalotermitidae; genus Cryptotermes; species Cryptotermes secundus. Next base: position 224,730 of record NW_019734354.1, read on the forward strand.
ACAACCCGATTTGAGTCAAGAGAAGACATCATGCGGAATGCAACGGCCCGGCTTATCACCATTCCAGAAGTGTTTCCAACAATGGCGGAAGTGCTGGGAGAAGTGTGTACATTACCAAGGAGACTACTTTGAAGGGGATTAGGGTTTTGTACCTCCAAATCAATAAACGAATTTCTGCCAACCAAAGGTTCGATACTTTTTGAACACACCAGGTATACATGCCTAAACTACAGCAGTAAACATTTCTTTTGGCCTTGACACATAAGCCATATTGTTACCTTTTGTCTGAGTTGCTGCTTTTTAATCATGCCACGTTTATCCACCTCCAGTTGGAATGGAGCTGGTTCAGTCGAAAGAACAGATGCCTCCTTCACAGTGCTTGGTGACTTTACACAGGCTGGAATTGGGTTAGCATGAAATTCACGAGACTTCTTCTCATGCTCCAGGTACTGGAAATTAATAACACATCAACAGCAGTGTACATTTATGATTTCAAAAACATCATTAGAGTTTTATCTTTCATTCAGATTGAATAGTATCAAGACTATGAGGACCACAATATGAAGGTGTGTTAAACAGTTCCAGAATCTAGTCAACTTAACTGATAATGTACATGTAACAATCACAATAGGCTGTGATAATGTTCAACCAAACAAAACAACTGGTGAAAAGACACTGTGCATACTTTCTCGTATAAGATAGACCTTGATTAAGTTACCCTGAAATGACAATCAATTGTTGCTCTGTAGACCATTCTTGCTTAATGAATACCAAAAGACAATAAAAGCCATCCGACCCATAAACCTGGGTCCAACAAAAACTGATATTTTTTCATTTGGGCCCCTACTGCATATAACATTGCCTTCTTGCAATATCACCTACATAGTTTTATTTAGGGATGTGTGTTCCACAAATTACTGAAGTTTTCAAAATCAGTGCAGCTGTTTTCAAGAAAACCATCATTTTTTCTGGAACACACCTAGTTTTTGGAGCAGTGACCAATAACTAATAAACTCTTACCTTCTCACATATCCTGTGCATTAAAAAGTAAAAGGAATTCTAGGGATTTTCAAAAAAGAGCAATTCAAATGGCACAATAAACATTAAGGCAAGGGTGATGTACCAAAGTGTCACAAGACAAAATGTAAACATGCTGATGATGAATATACATCATCCTACAGCAGAGGGAAATTTCTGTCATGGGCATGGACAAATGTGACCACATAACAAACACTCCATCAGCAAGCTGACCATGAACTGTATGAAAAAGCTATTTTTCCACTCCTGGACCTTTCTCCGAACAGTTTCATCCTCCTCATGACCGCCTCTGTGGTCTAGTGGTCAGTGTTCCTGGCTACAGATCTAGAGGTCCGGGTTCGATTCCTGGTGCTACCAGATTTTCTGAGAAGTAGTGGGTCTGGAATGGGGTCCACCCAGCCTCATGATGATAATTGAGGAGCTATTTCAAAGAAATAGCAGCTCGGGTCTAGAAGACCGAAATTTACGGCCGTAGGGATTCGTTGTGCTGACCACGCGACACCGTCTATTCGCAAATGTTGGCATTAACTTCGCATACAAGCGGCGGTCACTCGGTTGGTACAGTTCGCTTGCAGACTACAGGCCACAGGGTTTGTTTTGGCTTTCATTCTCCTCACTTCTTGTGATTCAAAATGAATAATAGATATTTCAGACATATGTTGGTCAGGGAACTAACATGATGTGTGTGCAAGTGTGTGCACACCTTGACTTCAGGCTGTAATATGACAAAATCCATTCCACCAGCTAACCCAGTCTGATTTGACAGATGACACAGTGAACACTAGACCTTGGACATGAAACAAAGTTGGTGTCATGTGTGCTCCACACCCTCCCCCCCTCAAAAAAGAAGTTCAAATTAAACAAAACATATTAAACAAAAGAAAATCCCCTTTAAGCTGAAAAATGTTAACCACTGATTAAGACTTTTCATAAAAAAAGATATGTAAATGGGGTACAACAGAGGTTAAGGATATTACAGATAACATTTCTGAATCAGTGGTATGTTTTTATGTCTTAAACCTTACTTTCTGAATAGTTTCCTCTCTCTTTTTAAGCAAGAGTCTGTCCCTTTCTTCAAAACTGAATGGCTGAACTTCAGTTGTACGTTTCCACTGTGTAGTTCTTGCTGGAGGTATTCCAAAATGATGAACTTCTTTTTCTGTGAAGCACTTTCGGCCATCTTTCACCTAAAATATGGAACATTTATCTACAAAACATTTCTTGTAATTATATATATTGTTGGACATCCTATTCCATTCCTATGTTTCAGAAGTTAAATTAACTCTTTGACTGGTGCGGGCGTGTTTTAACGCCCGGACGATGCCAGCCGTTCCCTGGCTTTGGCGTGTTTTAACGCTTTGACAATCTCGTCCCTTCTTTGCTCTCTTGGCACTCATCAACCAAAGACATATATATGATAGTTTTTGTGCATGTTTGTAAAGAACCCTTGTAAACTTTGTGGGGGTCTATATTACTGTCAGAACCCTCTGAGATGGTAAAGGTCAGAAAATATTTCACATTCATTCAGTTTCACCATAGCTTCTTGCAGCAAGTGTCTTCGTGTTCCTACAGACCAGCTGGAAAATGTTGTGAACGAGATTTTTTCTGATGATGATAGTGGCGATGAAATAATGATTCCTGAATTGGATGAAGTTGATAGTGACAATAATACAGTGATAGACAATGATCCACAAGACAGTAATCATGAACATTTACCTACCACGAGTGCGGTGCCTGACACGCCCATCTCATGAACGTACGGAGACATTGTACC